>NW_012324479.1:0-1431 GCF_000151885.1 Dipodomys ordii
TCACCTGCTGTGTCTCCGCTGTGTCCCGCTGTGTCCTGCTGTGTCCCGCTTTGTCTTCGCTGTGTCCCACGCTGTGTTCCTCTGTGTCCTCGCTGTGTCCCCCGATGTGTCCCTTTGTGTCCCAAGCTGTATACCCCGCTGTGTCCCGCTGTGTCCCCGCTGTATCGACACTGTGTCCCGCTGGGTCCCGCTGGGTCCTCGATGTGTTCCCCATTCTGTCCCGTTGTGTCCACCGCTATGTCCCCCGCTGTGTCCTGCTGTGTCCCCCGCTGTGTCCTGTTGTGTCCCGGTGTGTCCCCTGCTGTGTCACGCTGTGTACTACTGTGTCCCCCGCTGAGTCCCGCTGTGTCACCGCTGTGTCCCTCTGTGTCCCGCTGTGTCCCGCTCTGTCCCGCTGTGTCCCACGCTGTGTTCTGCTGTGTCCCGCTGTGTCCCCCAATGTGTCCCTTTGTATCCCCAGCTGTGTCCCTCGCTATGTCCCGCTGTGTCAACTGCTGTGTCCCTGCTGTGTCCCGCTGTGTCCCGCTGTGTCCCGCTCTGTCCCGCTGTGTCCTCGCTGTGTCCCACGCTGTTTCCCCCGATGTGTCCCTTTGTGTCCCCAGCTGTGTACCCCGCTGTGTGCTGCAATGTCCCCGCTGTATCGATGCTGTGTCCTGCTGGGTCCCACTGGGTCCTCGCTGTGTTCCCCGTTGTGTCCTGCTGTGTACACCGCTGTGTCCCCCGCTGTGTCCTGCTGTGTCCCCCAATGTGTCCCATTGTGTCCCGGTGTCCCCCGCTGTGTCCCGCTGTGTCCCCCGCTGTGTCCCTGCTGTGTCCCTGCTGTGTCCTGCTGTGTACTGCTGTGTCCCCCGCTGAGTCCCGCTGTGTCCCCGCTGTGTCCCGCTGTGTCTCCCCTGTGTCCCACGCTGTGTCCCAATGTGTCCCGCTGTGTCTCCCGCTATGTCCCTCGCTGTGTCCCGCTGTGTCCCTCGCTGTGTCCCGCTGTGTCCCGCTGTGTCCCTGCTGTGACCCTCAGTGTCCCTGTGTGTCCCCGCTGTGTCCCCGCTGTGTCCAGCTTTGTCCCCCGCTGTGTCCCGCTGTGTCCCCGCAGGGTTAACGCTGTTTCCCGCTGTGTCCCGCTGTGTTCCGTGGTGTCCCGCTTTGTCCCCCGCTCTGTCCCCCGCTGAGTCACCGCTGTGTCCCGCTGTGTCCTGCTGTGTCCCTGCTGTGACCCTCAGTGTCCCTGTGTGTCCCCGCTGTGTCCCCGCTGTGTCCAGCTTTGTCCCCCGCTGTGTCCCGCTGTGTCCCCGCAGGGTTAACGCTGTTTCCCGCTGTGTCCCGCTGTGTTCCGTGGTGTCCCGCTTTGTCCCCCGCTCTGTCCCCCGCTGAGTCACCGCTGTGTCCCCGCTGTGTCCTGTTGTGTCCTCGCTGTGTCCCCCGCTGTCTCCCGCA
>NW_012324480.1:0-1431 GCF_000151885.1 Dipodomys ordii
AGTCTCGCTGTGTCCCCACTGTGTCCTCTCTGTGTCCCCCGCTGTGTCCTGCTCTGTTCCCCACTGTGTCTCCCGTTTTGTCCCCGCTGTGCCCCACTGTGTCCCGCTGTGTCCCGCTGTGTCCCCCACTGTGTCCCGTTGTGTCAACAGCTGTGTACCCCGCGGTGTCCCCGCTGTATCGACGCTGTGTCCCGCTGGGTCCCGCTGTGACTCTCTCTGTGTTCCCCACTGTGTCCCGCTGTGTCCCCCGCTGTGTCACTCGCTGTGTCCCCCGCTGTCTCCCGCTGTGTCCCCCGCTGTGTCCCGCTGTGTCCCCCGCTGTGTCTCTCGCTGTGTCCAGCTGTGTCCCCGGCTGTGTCCGGCTGTGTCCCGCTGTGTCCCCCGCTGTGTCCCCCGGTGAGTCGCCGCTGTGTCCCTGCTTTGTCCCGCTGAGTCCTCCATGTGTCCCCCGCTGTGTCCCGCTGTGTCCCCCTCTGTGTCCCGCTGTGTCCACTGCTGGGACCCGGCTGTTTCCCGCTGTGTCCCGCTGTGTCCCGCTGTGTCCTCACTGTGTCCCACTCTGTGTTCCGCTGTGTCCTCGCTGTGTCCCCCACTGTGTCCCGCTGTGTCCCCCGCTGTGCCCTGCAGTGTCCCGCTCTGTCCCGCTGTGCCCTCGCTGTGTCCCGCTGTGTCCCGCTGTGTCCCCCACTGTTTCCCCTGCTGTGTCCGGCTGTGTCCCCCACTGTGTCCCGCTCTGTCCCCCACTGTGTCCCGCTGTGTCCCCCGCTGTGTCCCTCTGTGTCCCGCTGTGTCCCCCGCTGTGTCCCACTGTGTCCCCGCAGTGTCACTGATGTTTCCTGCTGTGTCCCGCTGTGTTCTGTGGTGTCCCTCTTTGTCTCCCGCTGTGTCCCCCGCTGTGTCCCGCTGTGTCCGACTGTGTCCCGCTCTGTCCCCGCTGTGTCCCGCTGTGTCCCGCTGTGTCCCACTGCGTCCCGCTGTGTCCCACTGTGCCCCCACTGTGTCCCGTTGTGTCCACAGCTTTGTACCATGCTGTGTAACTCTGTGTCTCCGCTGTATCGACGCTGTGTCCCGCTGGGTCCCTCTGTGTCCCGCTGTGTCCTCGCTGTGTCCCTCTCTGTGTCCCGCTGTGTCCCCCGCCATGTCCCGCTGTGTCCCGCTGTGTCCCGCTGCGGTCCCGCTGTGTCCCACTGTGTCCCGCTTTGTCCCCCACTGTGTCCCGCAGTGACCCCGCTGTGTCCCGCTGTGTCCGACTGTGTCCCTTGGTGTCCCGCTTTGTCCCCTGCTGTGTCCCCGGCTGAGTCTCGCTGTGTCTCCATTGTGTCCTCTCTGTGTCCCCCGCTGTGTCCTGCTCTGTTCCCCACTGTGTCTCCCGTTTTGTCCCTGCTGTGCCCCGCTGTGTCCCGCTGTGTCCCCCACTGTGTCCCGTTGTGT
>NW_012324481.1:0-1431 GCF_000151885.1 Dipodomys ordii
TGCCCATGCCCCTCCTCACTGATGGTTTGCGGCGCGCCCCCTCACCTAGCCTCCCTTGGTCAGGCAGTGAGGCCCAGTACCGAAAGCTGCAAAGGAACCCTAGAAGCATTCTGGAAGGTGTCAATGGTTCTGACTATTCTTTAGGATGACATGCTGTCACCTTTTTCAGCCTTATAAACCAGTGAGAAATGGGCACTCCGAGAGCCGTCATTTCTCAAGTCCGCGTGTGACGTGACATGGTTGGTGCGTGCCTTTGGGTTTCCGAGTTGACTTTTCCACTAGATGCCAGTGGCAGCGGAGCCCACACCACCTCTTCCTCTCACGTGACCTCGCAGTGGGAGGCTGAGTCATTGTACAGCCTTCCGGTAGAAGCTAGCTCAGCACTGGGAGATCAGAGCCCTTTGGCTTTGTGAAGGTCGGGTCATGAGAAAGAGGTCAGCCAAGCTGTGTATGTAGACACTGTCTCAGAATATGGTAGTAGGTGTCAGAGGAGAGGGACACTTTTGAGGACGTGTGCATCGTCGGAGGAGATGCACACCCAGCCTGTCCAGATGGTGGGAAGTGTTTCTGGGAGCAGCGCCCCCGAGGGGAGGTGTATCACGCCCGGTTCAGACGACCCCCCCCCCCGCTCCAAAATCCAGAACCCTACCCTCGGAACAAAATAAAACAAGTTTGCTTGAATCTCACGCTGCCTTTTGTTTGTAATTGACGCAATAGGCGAAGGGGAGGGATCTCATTTCTGGTGCCTGACGGGGGGGGAGGGGGGAGGGGGCGGGGGAATTGGAGAGGAGAGAAGACGGGGCAGAGGGCATCTCTGTGTATCTGTGTGTGTGCGTGCGTGCATCTTTGAGGAAACTCAAAGATCGGACGCGACAGAGCATGTATGTAGTCCAGCCGGACCAATTCACCACGTCTCTGTCTCTTGTCTCTCTGTTTCTGTTTCTCTATTTCTCTCTCTGTGTCTCTCTTTGTCTCTGTCTGTCTGTCTGTCTGTCTGTCTGTCTGTCTGTCTGTCTGTCTCTCTCTCTCTCTCTCGTTTGAATTCTCTCTCCCGCCCGCCCGCCCGCCCACACTCCCTCCCTCCTTTTCCTCTCGACTTGCCAGTCAATCCTGGGGCTTGAGCTACTGTACTGGCGCTCCAACACACAACGGTCCCACTCCGAGCCTGCCTGCCTGCCTGCCTGCCTATGCATGGGCCCCATACTCCAACGAGGAACATCATCATCCCCACCCCACCCCTTCTCTGAAAAGAAGGCAGTCTCTCTCGGGGCCAGCCAGCCTGGGCCGGTTTTTTCAGTCAGTCAGTGCGTGGTTTGTTTGTTCTTTTTTTTCCCCCATGCATTTCATGAGAGAAAACTGCAATTCACAAAACCACCACATAGATGGCGCGCGTTCGCCGTCGACAAGGTGGATGGGGCGGCAGGAGGGTGA
>NW_012324482.1:0-1431 GCF_000151885.1 Dipodomys ordii
CACAAAGGAGGTCTTTTTATTTTATCCCAACCTGGTCCAAATCTGGAATGAATAAGAAACTCAATCACACGTGAAGCAAGGAGGTCTTATATGTCTTTTATTTGAGGGGATCTTCATTAGCAAAACGGTACGAAGTTCGTGTCTCATCAGAAAAACATACAGGAAAAACGTGTGTGTTAAATTATATCACAGCGGGTGACTTTCCAAAGCCGGAGGGACGCCTCCCCCTCCGCAACACGTCGGATGGCGGTCGAAACCCCGCCCTCCCCCCTCCCCGTCGTCATGGCTACGACAGAGGAAAAGCAAATCATGATAATAATGAATCATAACAACCTATATGTATGTGTATGTCAGAACTCTCACTCCCCACTGCCGGGTAGGTGAGGACTGACTGAGTGAGTGACTGACCCGACCCGTGTTTTGACCCTCCCGCCGCCCCATCCACCTTGTCGACGGCGAACGCGCGCCATCTAGTGGTGGTTTTGTGAATTGCAGTTTTCTCTCATGAAATGCATGGGGGAAAAAAAAGAACAAACAAACCACGCACTGACTGACTGAGAAAACCGGCCCAGGCTGGCTGGCCCCGAGAGAGACTGCCTTCTTTTCAGAGAAGGGGTGGGGTGGGGATGATGATGTGCCTCGTTGGAGTATGGGGCCCATGCATAGGCAGGCAGGCAGGCAGGCAGGCTCGGAGTGGGACCGTTGTGTGTTGGAGCGCCAGTACAGTAGCTCAAGCCCCAGGATTGACTGGCAAGTCGAGAGGAAAAGGAGGGAGGGAGTGCGGGCGGGCGGGCGGGCGGGAGAGAGAATTCAAACGAGAGAGAGAGAGAGACAGACAGACAGACAGACAGACAGACAGACAGACAGAGACAAAGAGAGACACAGAGAGAGAAATAGAGAAACAGAAACAGAGAGACAAGAGACAGAGACGTGGTGAATTGGTCCGGCTGGACTACATACATGCTCTGTCGCGTCCGATCTTTGAGTTTCCTCAATGATGCATGCACACACACACACAGATACACTGAGATGCCCTCTGCCCCCTCTTCTCTACTCTCCAATTCCCCCGCCCCCTCCCCAATCCCCCCCCCGTCAGGCACCAGAAATGAGATCCCTCCCCTTCGCCTATTGCGTCAATTACAAACCAAAGGCAGCGTGAGATTCAAGCAAATTTGTTTTATTTTGTTCCGAGGGTAGGGTTGTGGATTTTGGTGCGGGGGGGGGCTCGGAGGTCGTGGTCGTGGTCGAGTAATCGCCTGCGGGGGGGGGGTGACGATGGACGGTAACGCCACCTGCATGGATGGCTCGCGTTCCCCTCTGGCTGTCTGGTTGCCGCTGAGTGCTTCAGATATCACCATCGGGTCAGGAAGCAGGGGCTGGAAGATAAAGAGAAATTAAAGAGATAATTAGGAGCAGGACTCCAGGGAATGA
>NW_012324483.1:0-1431 GCF_000151885.1 Dipodomys ordii
TCTCTCTCTCTCTCTCTCTCTCTCTGTCTCTCTCTCTCTCTCTCTCTCTACTCTCTCTCATCCTCGTCATCATCATCACATTTCATCTCTCTGTATCTTCTGTATCTGCTTCTCCTGCTTCTGCATTTGTGCTTCTCCTGCTTCTCTTTCTTCTTCTCATTCTTCTGCTTCTCCTTCTACTTCTCCTATTGCTTCGACTACCCTTCCTTCTCCTTCTCCTTCTTCTACTTCTGCTTCTCCTTCTGCTTTTGCTTCTTCTGCTTCTCCTGCTTCTCCTTCTACATCTTCTTCTGCTTCTGCTTCTCCTTCTGCTGCTTCTTCTGCTTCTGCTTCTCCTTCCTCTGCTTCTCCTTCTGCTGCTCCTTCTGCTTCTCCTTCTGCTGCTCCTTCTGCTTTTCGTTCTGCTTCTTATTCTCCTTCTGCTCTTCCTACTCCTAATCCTTCTCTTTCTCCTTCTCCTTCTTCTTCTTCTGCTTCTCGTTCTGCTTCTGCTACTGCTTCTTCTGCTTGTTCTGTTCTTCTGCTTCAGTTCCTGCTTCTGCTTCCTCAACTTCTTCTGTTTCTTGTGCTTCTGCTTCTCCTGCTACTGCTTCTTCTCCTTCTCTTTCTGCTTCTCCTTCTGCTTCTGCTTCTCCTTCTGCTCATTCTCCTTCTTCTCTTTCTTCTTCTTCTTCTTCTTCTTCTTCTTCTTCTTCTTCTTCTTCTTCTTCTTCTTCTTCTTCTTCTTCTTCTTCTTCTTCTTCTTCTTCTTCTTCTTCTTCTTCTTCTTCTTCTTCTTCTTCTTCTTCTCCTGCTTCTGCTTCTTCTGCTTCTCCTTCCTTTCCTGTGCTTCTGCTTCTCCTACTCCTTCTTCTGCTTCTCTTTCTGCTTCTGCTTCTTCTGAGTCTCCAACTAATCCTTCTTCTTCTCCTTCTGTTTCTACATCCCTTTCTGCTTCTTCATCTCCTTCTGCTTCACCTTCTGCTGCTCCTTCTCCTTCTTCTGTTTCTCCCGCTGCTTCTGCTTCTGCTTCTTATGCTTCTTCTTGTTCTTCTGCTTCTGCTTCTCCTGTTTCTGCTTCTCCTGCTTCTGCTTCTTATGCTTCTACTGCTTCTTCTTCTGCTTCTTCTGCTTCTATTTCTCTTTCTGCTTCTGCGTCTCCTGCTTGTTTTTCTGCTTTTTCTTCTGCTTCTCCTTCTGCTGCTTCTTCTACTTCTCCTTCTGCTTCTCTTTTTGCTTCTCTTTCTGCTTCTGCTTCTTCTGTTTCTCCTGCCTGAATTTCTGGTTCTACTTGTTCTGCTGCTTCTCCTTCTGCTTCTACTTCTGCTTCTGTTTCTGCTTCTTCATTTTCGGCTTCTTCCGCTTCTGCTTCTTCTGCTTCTCCTTCCTTTCCTCTGCTTCTGCTTCTCCTTCTCCTTCTACTGCTTCTCTTTGTGATTCTGCTTCTTCTGA
>NW_012324484.1:0-1431 GCF_000151885.1 Dipodomys ordii
TCACTGTGTACGCTGTATCCCCGCTGTATCGACGCTGTGTCCCGCTGGGTCCCGCTGTGTCCTCGCTGTGTTCCCTGCTGTGTCTCGTTGTGTCCCCCGGTGTGTCCCCCGCTGTTTTCCTGTCTGTGTCCCCCGCTGTGTCCTGCTGTGTCCTCGCTGGGCCACCCGCTGTTTCCCGCTGGGTACCCCGCTGTGTCCCGCTGTGTCCCCTGCTGTGTACCCTGCTTTGTCCCGCTGTGTTCCCCGCTGTGTCCCGCTGTGTCCCCCGCTGTGTCCCGCTGTGTCCTCGCTGTGTCACGCTCTGTCTCCCCCTTGTCCCCGCTGTGTCCTGCGCTGTCCCGTGGTGTCACGCTTTGTCCCCTGCTGTGTCCGCCGCTGAGTCCCCGCTGTTGTGTCCCGCTCTGTCCTCCCTGTGTCCCCCGCTGTGTCCCGCTATGTCCCCTGCTGTGTCCTGCTGTGTGTACTGCTGTGTTCCTGCTGTGTCCAGCTGTGTCCCGCTGTGTCCCCCTGTGTCCTCACTGTGTCCCACGCTGTGTTCCGCTGAGTACTTGCTGTGTCCCCCGATGTGTCCCGTTGTGTCCCCAGCCGTGTACCCCGCTGTGGCCCACTCTGACCCCGCTGTATCGACGCTGTGTCCCGCTGGGTCCCGCTGTGTCCTCGCTGTGTCCACCGCTGTGTCCCGCTCTGTCCCCGCTGTGTCCCGCTTTTTCCCCCGCTGTGTCCCGCTGTGTCCTCGCTGTGTCCCCCGCTGTGTCCCGCTGTGGCCCCCGCTGTGTCTGATGTGTCCGCTTTGTCCCGCTGTGTCCCTGATGTGACACTCAGTGTTCCGGTGTGTTCCCGCTGTGGCCCCGCTGTGTCTGGCTGTGTATACCCCGCTTTGTCCAGCTTTGTCCCCGCTGGGTCCCGCTGTGTCCTCGCTGTGGTCCCTGTTGTGTCCCGCTCTGTCCCCCGCTGTGTCCCCCGCTATGTCCTGCTGTGTCCCATGCTGTGTCCCGTTTTGTCCCGCTGTGTCCCTCGCTGTGTCCCTGCTGTGTCCCCGCTGTGTCCCGCTGTGTCCCGCTGTGTCCTGTTGTGTCCCACTGTGACCCTGCTGAGTCCCCCTATGTCCCGTTGTGTCCCGCTGTGTCGTCGCTCTGTCCCCCGCTGTGTCCCCGGCTGTGTCCCGTTGTGTCCCGCTTTGTCCTGCTGTATCCCACTGTGTCCCCGCTGTGCGCCCGCTCTGTCCCACTGAGTACCCTGCTGTGTCCAACTGTGTCCCCGCTGTGTCCCGCTGTGTCCCCTCTCTCTCCCCTGCTGTCCCCCGCTGTGTCCCCCGCTGTGTCCTGCTGTGTCCCGCTGTGTCCCTGGGTGTGTTCTCCTGTGTCCATGCAGTGTCCCCGCTGTGTCTCGCTGTGTCACACTGTGTCCCGTGGTGTCCGGCTTTGTCACCCG
>NW_012324485.1:0-1431 GCF_000151885.1 Dipodomys ordii
TTCCGCTGTGTCCCGCTATGTCCCGCTCGGTCCCTGCTGTGTCCCGCTCTGTCCCGCTGTGTCCCCTCTGTGTGCCCGCTGTGTCCCGCTGTGTACTCTGTTGTGTCCAGCTGTGTCACCACTGTGTCTCGCTTTGTCCCCTCTCTGTCTCCGCTGTCCCCCGCTGTGTCCCCCGCTGTGTCCCGCTGTTTCCCCCGCTTTGTCCCGCTGAGTCCCCTCTGTGTTGCCGCTGTGTCCTGCTGTGTCCTCGCTGTGTCCCACTATGTTCCCGCAGTGTCCCCGCTGTGTACCGCTGTGTCCTGCTGTGTCCCCCGCTTTGTCCCCCGCTATGTCCTGCTGTGTCCCCCGCTGTGTCCCGCTCTGTCCTTGCTGTTTCCCCCACTGTGTGCCGCTGTGTCCTCGCTGTGTCCCCCGCTGTGTCCCGCCGTGTCCTTTTGTGTCACGCTGTTTCCCCGCTGTGTCCCTGCTGTGTCCCTCTGTGTACCCCGCTATGTCCAGTTTTGTCCCCGCTGTGTCTCGCTGTGTCCCACGCTCTGTCCCACACTGTCCCGCCTTGTCCCGCTACGCCGCTGTGTCCCACTATGTTCCCGCAGTGTCCCCGCTGTGTACCGCTCTGTCCCGCTTTGTCCTCGCTGTGTCCCCCGCAGTGTCCCGTTGTGTCCCCAGCTGTGCACCCCGCTGTGTCCCGCTGTGTCTCCACTGTAACGACGCTGGGTCCTGCTGGGTCCCGCTATGTCCTCCCTATGTTCCCTGCTGTGTCCCGTTGTGTCCCCAGCTGTGTACCTCACTGTGTCCCACTGTGGCCCCGCTGTATCGACGCTGGGTCCCGCTGGGTCCCGCTGTGTTCTCCCTGTGTCCCCCACTGTGTCCCGCTATGTCCGGCACTGTGTCCCGCTGTGTCTACTGCTTTGTCGCCGCTGTGTCCCGCTGTGTCCCGCTGTGTCCTCGCTCTGTCCCACGCTGTGTTCTGCTTTGGGACTCACTGTTTTCCCCGCTGTGTACCCCTCTGTGTCCCACGCAGTGTCCATGCTGTGTCCCCAATGTATCCCGCTGAGTCCCGCTGTGTAAGGCAGTATCCCCCGCTGAGTCCGGCAGTGTCCCCGAAGTGTTCCAATGAGTCCTCGCTATGTCCCCCGATGTGTACCGCTGTGTCATTCATATGTCCCCCGTTGTGTCCAGCTGTGTCCCGCAGAGGCCCCCGCTGTGACCCCCGCTATATCCCGCAGTGTCCACCGCTGTGTTACGCTGTGTCACGCTGTGTCCTCGAAGACCGCCCTCCCCCCTCCCCGTCGTCATGGCTACGACAGAGGAAAAGCAAATGATGATAATAATGAATCATAACAACCTATATGTATGTGTATGTCAGAACTCTCACTCCCCAAAGCCGGGTAGGTGAGGACTGACTGACTGAGTGAGTGACTGACCCGACCC
>NW_012324486.1:0-1430 GCF_000151885.1 Dipodomys ordii
AATAAGATCGCCATTTTACGTGCCAAGTACTCTGGATATTAACAGGCCTCCTGGAGGGAACGCAGAGAAAGTGCGGAGGGGATCTTGCTTTGGCGCCAGCGATCCTGGATAGCGAAAATCGAAGGACCCATCGATCATCAAAAATGTAGTTAAATTTGCTCCATAGGGGCCCCAGACAGATCAGCTGAACATAGGCTCGAGATATAGGGTCATAGGCGTGCCCATAAGTCATTGTTCTGAACGGCCCCAGGGTCCTCCATACAACAAGACTCGCTCAGACTTTCAGTAACTGCCAAATCTGCCCCGACTCCAGCAAAGGTTCTGACATTGGAAGAGACGATGAACCGTTTCGATATTAACTCTTTCTGTGCCTTCAACATGGGAGAAAGGACTGAAGGTCAGAGTGGGAGCGTCGGGACCTATGGTATCACCCCAGCCCCCCCCCGCCTTCGGGCTTCCCTGGAGTCCTGCTCCTAATTATCTCTTTAATATCTCTTTATCTTCCAGCCCCTGCTTCCTGACCGGATGGTGATATCTGAAGCACTCAGCGGCAACCAGACAGCCAGAGGGGAACGCGAGCCATCCATGCAGGTGGCGTAACCGTCCATCCTCACCCCCCACCGCAGGCGATTACTCGACCACGACCACGACCTCCGACACCCCCCCCCGCACCAAAATCCACAACCCTACCCTCGGAACAAAATAAAACAAATTTGCTTGAATCTCACGCTGCCTTTTGTTTGTAATTGACGCAATAGGCGAAGGGGAGGGATCTCATTTCTGGTGCCTGATGGGGGGGGGAGGGGGGAGGGGGCGGGGGAATTGGAGAGGAGAGAAGAGGGGGCAGAGGGCATCTCAGTGTATCTGTGTGTGTGCGTGCGTGCATCTTTGAGGAAACTCAAAGATCGGACGCGACAGAGCATGTATGTAGTCCCGCCGGACCAATTCACCACATCTCTGTCTCTTGTCTCTCTGTTTCTGTTTCTCTATTTCTCTCTCTGTGTCTCTCTTTGTCTCTGTCTGTCTGTCTGTCTGTCTGTCTGTCTCTCTCTTTCGTTTGAATTCTTTTTCCCGCCCGCCCGCCCGCCCGCACTCCCTCCCTCCTTTTCCTCTCGACTTGCCAGTCAATCCTGGGGCTTGAGCTACTGTACTGGCGCTCCAACACACAACGGTCCCACTCCAAGCCTGCCTGCCTGCCTGCCTGCCTATGCATGGGCCCCATACTCCAACGAGGCACATCATCATCCCCACCCCACCCCTTCTCTGAAAAGAAGGCAGTCTCTCTCGGGGCCAGCCAGCCTGGGCCGGTTTTCTCAGTCAGTCAGTGCGTGGTTTGTTTGTTCTTTTTTTTCCCCCATGCATTTCATGAGAGAAAACTGCAATTCACAAAACCACCACTCGACAAGGTGGATGGGGCGTCGGGAGGGCAA
>NW_012324487.1:0-1430 GCF_000151885.1 Dipodomys ordii
ATTAACAAAATTAAGCATCTTTCATTCTCGGGCAAATCACCATCAGAATTCAGGATAAAATAACTTCGAGACATTGCACATCAGAGAGTTTCAATTCCGCAAACTTGCAGGCAATCAGATCCCCCTCCCCTCCCCCTCCGCAACACATCGGCTGGCGGTCGAAACCCCGCCATCCCCCCTCCCCGTCGTCATGGCTACGACAGAGGAAAAGCAAATGATGATAATAATGAATCATAACAACCTATATGTATGTGTATGTCAGAACTCTCACTCCCCACTGCCCGGTAGGTGAGGACTGACTGACTGAGTGAGTGACTGACCCGACCCGTGTTTTGCCCCTCCCGCCGCCCCATCCACCTTGTCGACGGCGAACGCGCGCCATCTAGTGGTGGTTTTGTGAATTGCAGTTTTCTCTCATGAAATGCATGGGGAAAAAAAAGAACAAACCACGCACTGACTGACTGAGAAAACCGGCCCAGGCTGGCTGGCCCCGAGAGAGACTGCCTTCTTTTCAGAGAAGGGGTGGGGTGGGGATGATGATGTGCCTCGTTGGAGTATGGGGCCCATGCATAGGCAGGCAGGCAGGCAGGCAGGCTCGGAGTGGGACCGTTGTGTGTTGGAGCGCCAGTACAGTAGCTCAAGCCCCAGGATTGACTGGCAAGTCGAGAGGAAAAGGAGGGAGGGAGTGCGGGCGGGCGGGCGGGCGGTAGAGAGAATTCAAACGCGAGAGAGAGGGAGACAGACAGACAGACAGACAGACAGACAGACAGACAGACAGACAGAGACAAAGAGAGACACAGAGAGAGAAATAGAGAAACAGAAACAGAGAGACAAGAGACAGAGACGTGGTGAATTGGTCCGGCTGGACTACATACATGCTCTGTCGCGTCCGATCTTTGAGTTTCCTCAAAGATGCACGCACGCACACACACAGATACACTGAGATGCCCTCTGCCCCCTCTTCTCTGCTCTCCAATTCCCCCGCCCCCTCCCCCCTCCCCCCCCCCGTCAGGCACCAGAAATGAGATCCCTCCCCTTCGCCTATTGCGTCAATTACAAACAAAAGGCAGCGTGAGATTCAAGCAAATTTGTTTTATTTTGTTCCGAGGGTAGGGTTGTGGATTTTGGTGCGGGGGGGGGGGGTCGGAGGTCGTGGTCGTGGTCGAGTAATCGCCTGCGGGGGGGGTGAGGATGGACGGTTCTGCCACCTGCATGGATGGCTCGCGTTCCCGTCTGGCTGACTGGTTGCCGCTGAGTGCTTCAGATATCACCATCCGGTCAGGAAGCAGGGGCTGGAAGATAAAGAGATATTAAAGAGATAATTAGGAGCAGGACTCCAGGGAAGCCCGAAGGCGGGGGGGGGCGGGGGATGGGGGAGGAGAGGGAATGGTGGAGAGGAGGGGAGACGGATCTATCCAGGAACGAGCGTG
>NW_012324488.1:0-1430 GCF_000151885.1 Dipodomys ordii
CCTCCCCCTCCCCCTCCGCAACATGTCGGCTGGCGGTCGAAACCCCGCCCTCCCCCCTCCCCGTCGTCATGGCTACGACAGAGGAAAAGCAAATGATGATAATAGTGAATGATAACCACCTATATGTAAGAGTCCTCAGAAAGATCACTTGCCCTCCCCCCGCCCCCCCCCGCCTTCGGGCTTCCCTGGAGTCCTGCTCCTAATTATCTCTTTAATATCTCTTTTTCTTCCAGCCCCTGCTTCCTGACCGGATGGTGATATCTGAAGCACTCAGCGGCAACCAGACAGCCAGAGGGGAACGCGAGCCATCCATGCAGGTGGCGTAACCGTCCATCCTCACCCCCCCCCGCAGGCGATGACTCGACCACGACCACGACCTCCGACCCCCCCCCCCGCCCCAAAATCCACAACCCTACCTTCGGAACAAAATAAAACAAATTTGCTTGAATCTCACGCTGCCTTTTGTTTGTAATTGACGCAATAGGCGAAGGGGAGGGATCTCATTTCTGGTGCCTGACGGGGGGGGGAGGGGGGAGGGGGCGGGGGAATTGGAGAGGAGAGAAGAGGGGGCAGAGGGCATCTCAGTGTATCTGTGTGTGTGCGTGCGCGCATCTTTGAGGAAACTCAAAGATCGGACGCGACAGAGCATGTATGTAGTCCAGCCGGACCAATTCACCACGTCTCTGTCTCTTGTCTCTCTGTTTCTGTTTCTCTATTTCTCTCTCTGTGTCTCTCTTTGTCTCTGTCTGTCTGTCTGTCTGTCTGTCTGTCTGTCTGTCTGTCTCTCTCTCTCTCTCTCTCGTTTGAATTCTCTCTCCCGCCCGCCCGCCCGCCCGCACTCCCTCCCTCCTTTTCCTCTCGACTTGCCAGTCAATCCTGGGGCTTGAGCTACTGTACTGGCGCTCCAACACACAACGGTCCCACTCCGAGCCTGCCTGCCTGCCTGCCTGCCTATGCATGGGCCCCATACTCTAACGAGGCACATCATCGTCCCCACCCCACCCCTTCTCTGAAAAGAAGGCAGTCTCTCTCGGGGCCAGCCAGCCTGGGCCGGTTTTCTCAGTCAGTCAGTGCGTGGTTTGTTTGTTCTTTTTTTTCCCCATGCATTTCATGAGAGAAAACTGCAATTCACAAAAACACCACTAGATGGCGCGCGTTCGCCGTCGACAAGGTGGATGGGGCGGCGGGAGGGGCAAAACACGGGTCGGGTCAGTCACTCACTCAGTCAGTCCTCACCTACCCGGCAGTGGGGAGTGAGAGTTCTGACATACACATACATATAGGTTGTTATGATTCATTATTATCATCATTTGCTTTTCCTCTGTCGTAGCCATGACGACGGGGAGGGGGGAGGGCGGGGTTTCGACCGCCAGCCGACAGTGTTGCGGAGGGGGAGGGGGAGGGGGAGGAGTCGCTCGTTCCCTGGATAT
>NW_012324490.1:0-1430 GCF_000151885.1 Dipodomys ordii
GGGACACAGCAGGGACACAGCGGGGACACAGCAGGACACAGCGGGGGACACAGATTGGTACACAGCTGGACCCAGCGGGGAACACAGCGAGGACACAGCGGGACCCAGCGGGGGACACAGCGAGGACACAGCGTGGACACAGCGGGACACAGCGGGGTACACAGCTGGGGACACAACGGGACACAGCGGGACACAGCGGGGACACAGCAGAAGACACAGCGGGACACAGTGAGGGACACAGCGGGACACAGCGGGGAAAACAGGGAGGACACAGCGGGACCCAGCGGGACACAGCGTTGATACAGAGGGGACACAGCGGGACACAGCGGGACACAGTGGGACACAGCGGGACACAGTGGGACACAGCGGGGACAAAGCGTGAGACACAGCGGGGGACAGAGCGGGAGACAGCGGGGGACACAGCGAGGACACAGCGGGACACAGCGGTGACACAGCGAGGACACAGCAGGGGACACAGCGGGGGACAAAGCGGGACACCGCGGGACACAGCGGGACACAGCGGGAAACAGAGGTGACCCTGCGGGGACACAACGGGACACAGCGGGGGAAACAGCGGAACACAGTGGGGGAAAGAGCGAGGACACAGCGGCACACAGCGGGGCACATAGCAAGGACACAGTGGGACACAGAGGGACACCGCGGGGACACAGCGGGGAAACAGCGTGACACAGCAAGACACAGCGGGACACAGCGGGAAACAGAGGTGACCTTGCGGGGACTCAGCGGGGGACACAGCGGGGGACAAAGCGGGACACCACGGGACACAGCGGGACACAGCAGGAAACAGGGGGGACACTGCCGGGACACAGTGCGACACAGCGAGGGACACAGCAGGACACAGCGTCGATACAGCGGGGGACACAGCGGGACACAGAGGGACACAGCAGAGGACAGAGGGGAACACAGCGAGGGACACAGGGAGGACACAGCGGGACACAGCGGGGACACAGCGGGACATAGCGGGGGACAGAGCGGGACACAGCGGGGGACACAGGGAGGACACAGCGGGACACAGTGGGGACACAGCGGGGACTCAGCGGGGGACACAGCAAGGGACAAAGCAAGACACCACGGAACACAGCGGGACACAGCGGGACACTGCGGGGACACTGCGGGGACACAGCAGGACACAGCAGGGGACACAGCGGGACACAGCGGGACACAGCGAGGGACACAGCGGGGACACAGCGGGACACAGCGGGGACACAGCGAGACACAGCGGGACACAGCGTGGACAATGCGGGAACATAGCGGCACACAGCAGGGTACACAGCGTGACACAGCTGGGGACACAGTGGGACAAAGCGTGTGACACAGCGAGGACACAGCGGAACACAGAGGGACATATTGTGGAACAAGCGGGAGACTGCGGGGGACACAGTGGGGGACAAAGCGCGACACCAAGGGAC
>NW_012324491.1:0-1430 GCF_000151885.1 Dipodomys ordii
AGGACACAGCGGGGACACAGCGAGACACAGCTAGACACAGAGGACACAGCGAGGACACAGCTGGACAGAGCGGGGTACACAGCGGGACTCAGCGGAGACACAGCGAGGACACAGATGGACACAGCATGACACAACAGGAAACAGCGGTACACAGCGGGGTACACAGCGGGTCACAGTGCGGACACAGAGGGACACAACGGGGGACACAGCGGGGGACACAGCGGGATACAGCGGGAAACAGCGGGACACAGCGGGACACAGCGGGACACAGCGGGGGACAGCGCGGACATAGCGGGACACAGCGGGACAGAGCGGGGGACAGCGGGGACACACATGGGGACAACGGGGACACAGCCTGACACAGCGGGGACACAGCGGAACCCAGCGGGGGACACAAAGGGACCCAGCTGGGTAAAGAGTGTGGGACAGAGCGAGGACACTGCGGAGCACCGCGGGGTACAGCGGGGACACACATGGGGACAATGGTGACACAGCCTGACACAGCAGGGGACAAAGCGGGGACACAGCGGGACACAGCGAGGACACAGCGGGCGACACAGGAGGACACAGCGGGACACAGCGGGGACACAGAGGTGGACACAGAGAGGACACAGCGGGACACAGCGGGGGATACAGAGGGACACAGCGGGACACAGCGGGGACACAGTGGGGGACACAGCGGAACAGAGCGGGACACAGCGGGACACAGCGGGGGGACACAGCGGGGACACAGTGGGGGAGACACCCGGGGACACAGCTGGACACAGCGGGGCACAGCTGAGGACACAGCAGGGGACACAACGGTACAGAGCGGGACACAGCGGGGAAACATCGGAGACACAGCTGGACACAGCGGGGGACAGCGGGGCAAGGCAGGACACAGCGGGTCACAGAGGGGGACACAGCGGGACACAGCGGGGGAAACAGCTGGACACAGCAGGACACAGCAGGGACTCAGCAGGACACAGCGGGACACAGCAGGGCCACAGCGTGGGACACAGCGGGGAACACATTGGGAAATAGAGGGACAGAGCGGGGACGCAGCCGGACACAGCGGGACATTGGGGGACACAGCGGGGACACAGCGGGACACAGTGCGGTCACAGAGGGACACAACGGGGGACACAGCGGGGACACAGAGAGGGACACAGCGGTACACAGCGGGGACACAGAGGGGTCACAGCGGGATGCAGCAGGGGACAAGAGAGGACACAACAGGACACAGCAGGGGGACACAGCGGGGGACACTGCGGGACACAGCGGTGGATAGCGTGGACACACCTGAGGCAACGTGGACACAGCGGGGACACAGTGGGGACACAGAGGGGGAAAAAAGAGGGGGGACACATCGAGACACAGCAGAACACAGCGGGGGGACACAGCGGGGATACAGCGGGGGGGACACAGCAGCGGGACACAGCGATACACAG
>NW_012324492.1:0-1430 GCF_000151885.1 Dipodomys ordii
GAATTTGAAACAAGATCCTCAGATATCAAGCTCACAGAGAAGTTAGGATTACAGGAAGTGAACCAACGAGAGCAAAATGCAGAATACCTTATAAAATTGTCTGCAAAGCTTCCCCACGGCAAAAAAAAACGCAAAAAAAAAAAGCCTAAAAACAGGAAAGGATCATGAGCATTTTATGGCAGGCTGGCCTCAAATGGAAATTCTTCCTTTCTCAGCCTCGCAAGTATCTAGGATTACAGGTGTGAGTCAGGAGCATCTGGCTAAGAATTTTTAAATTCTTTTTTCTTTATCCGGTCGTGGGGCCTGAACTCTGGGCCTGGGCGCTGTCCCTCAGCTCTTCAGCTCAAGGCTAGCGCTCTACCACTTGAGCCACAGCGCCACTTCCGAGCATTTTTTTCTTTTTGCTTATGTGGTGCTGAGGAATTGAACCCAGAGATCTTGAGCATGCAAAGCAAGCGCTCTACCACTGAGCCACCTTCCCAGCAGCCTCCTAATTATCTCTTTAATATCTCTTTATCTTCCAGCCCCTGCTTCCTGACCGGATAGTGATATCTGAAGCACTCAGCGGCAACCAGACAGCCAGAGAGGAACGCGAGCCATCCATGCAGATGGCGTAACCGTCCATCCTCACCCCCCCCGCAGGCGATTACTCGACCACGACCACGACCTCCGACCCCCCCCCGCATCAAAATCCACAACCCTACCCTCGGAACAAAATAAAACAAATTTGCTTGAATCTCACGCTGCCTTTTTTTTGTAATTGACGCAATAGGCGAAGGGGAGGGATCTCATTTCTGGTGCCAGACAGGGGGGGGAGGGGGAGGGGGCGGGGGAATTGGAGAGGAGAGAAGAGGGGGCAGAGGGCATCTCAGTGTATCTGTGTGTGTGTGTGCGTGCGTGCATCTTTGAGGAAACTCAAAGATCGGACGCGACAGAGCATGTATGTAGTCCAGCCGGACCAATTCACCACGTCTCTGTCTCTTGTCTCTCTGTTTCTGTTTCTCTATTTCTCTCTGTGTGTCTCTCTTTGTCTCTGTCTGTCTGTCTGTCTGTCTTTCTGTCTGTCTGTCTCTCTCTCTCTATCTCTCTCTCTCTCGTTTGAATTCTCTCTCCCGCCCGCCCGCCCGCCCGCACTCCCTCCCTCCTTTTCCTCTCGACTTGCCAGTCAATCCTGGGGCTTGAGCTACTGTACTGGCGCTCCAACACACAACGGTCCCACTCTGAGCCTGCCTGCCTGCCTGCCTATGCATGGGCCCCATACTCCAACGAGGCACATCATCATCCCCACCCCACCCCTTCTCTGAAAAGAAGGCAGTCTCTCTCGGGGCCAGCCAGCCTGGGCCGGTTTTCTCAGTCAGTCAGTGCGTGGTTTGTTTGTTCTTTTTTTTCCCCCCATGCATTTCATGAGAGAAAACTGCAATCACAAATGA
>NW_012324493.1:0-1430 GCF_000151885.1 Dipodomys ordii
TCACGGGACACAGCGGGACACAGCGGGGGACACAGCGAGTGACACAGCGGGGGACACAGCGTGACACAGTGGGGAACACAGAGAGAGACACAGCAGGACCCAGCGAGACACAGCGTCGATACAGCAGGGACACCGCGGGGTACACAGCTGTTGACACAACGGGACACAGTGGGGGACACAGCTGGACACAGCGGGACACAGCGGGGCACAGCGGGGACAAAACGGGAGACACAGTGGGGAACAGAGCAGGACACAGCGGGGGACACAGAAAAGACACAGTGGGGACACAGCGAGACTCAGCCCGGGACACAGCGGGGGACAAAGCGGGACACCACGGGACACAGTGGGACACAGCGGGACATAGCGTGGTCACTGCGGGACACATTGGGGGACAAAGCGGGACACAGCGGGACACAGCGGGGACGCAGCAGGACACAGCAGGACACAGCGGGACATGGCAGGGGACACAGCGGGACACAGAGGGGGACACAGCGAGGACACAGCGGGACACAGAGGGACACAGCGGGGGACAGAGCGAGGACACAGTGGGAGCCAAAGTGGGGGAAACAGCTGGACACAGCGGGGAACACAGCGAGGACACAAATGGACCCAGCGGGACACAGCGTCGATACAGCGGAGACACAGCGTTACACAGCATGGTACAAAGCTGTGGACACAACGGGATACAGTGGGGACACAGTGGGGGCACAGCGGGATGCAGTGGGACACAGCGGGACACAGCGGGGACAAAGCGTGAGACACAACAGGGGACAGAGCTGGAGACAGCGGGGACACAGCGGGGACACAGCGGGACACAGCGAGGACACAGCGGGACAGAGCGGGACACTGCAGGGCACAACGGGGGACACAGCGGGACACAGCGGGGGACACAGGGAGGACACAGCGGAACACAGAGTTGGATACAGTGAGGACACAGCCGGACACAGCGGGACACAGCCGGGACCCAGCAGTGGACACAGCGGGACACAGCGGGGGACACAGCGGAACACAGCGGGGAACACATGGAGGACTCAGCGGGACAAAGCGGGGACACAGCGGCGACTCACCGGGGGACACAGTGGGGGACAAAGCGGGACACCACAGAACACAGTGGGAAACAGCGGGACACAGCGGGGAAACCGCGGGGACACAGGGGGACAAAGCGTGGGACACATAGGGACACAGCGGGGGAGACAGCGGGACACAGTGGGACACAGCGGGGGACACAGCTGGGGACACAAAGGGACACACCGGGGGTCACAGCGAGCACACAGCAGAACACAGCGTGTGAAACAGCGAGGACACAGCGGGACACAGCGAGACACAGGGGGACACAGTGGGGACACAGCAGTAGACACAGCGGGACACAGCGGGGGACACAGCGGGACACAGCGGGGAACACAGCGAGGACACAGCGGGGACACAGCGGG
>NW_012324494.1:0-1430 GCF_000151885.1 Dipodomys ordii
TGTGTCCCGCTGTGTCCCGCTGTGTCCTGCTGTCCGCCAGTGTGTCACCGCTATCCCCCGCTGTATCCACGCTGCGTCCCACTGTGTCCTCGCTGTGTCTCAGTGTGTCCTGCTGTGTAACCGCTGAGTCCCTCTGTGTACCCTTGTGTCATGCTGTGTCCCCTGCTGTGTCCCCGCTGTGTCCCGCTGTGTCTTCCTGTGTCCCGCTGTGTCCTCGCTGTGTCCCGCCTTGTCCCCCGCTGTGTCCCTGCTGTGTCCCGCTGTGTACCGCTGTGTACCCCGCAGTGTCCTGCTGTGTCCCCCGATGTGTCCCGCTGTGTCCCGCTATGTCCCCACTGTGTCCCGCTGTGTCTCCGCTGTGTCCCATGCTGTGTCCCGCTGTGTCCCCGGCTGTGTCCCCCGCTGTGTCCCGCTCTTTTCCGCTGTGTCCCGCTGTGTCCTTGCTGTGTCCCCATTTGTGTCCCGCTGTTTCCTCTCTGTGTCCCCCGCTGTGTCCCGCTGTGTCCCCATGTGTCACCCTGTATCCTCGCTGTGTATCCCTCTGTGTCCCGCTGTGTCCTCGCTTTGTCCCCCACTGTGTCCCTGCTGTTGACGCGCTGTGTCCCAGCTGTGTCCCCATGTGTCATCCTGTGTCCTCTCTGTGTATCCCTCTGTGTCCCACTGTGTCCATGCTGTGTCCTGCTCTGTCTCCCACTGTGTCCCGCTGTGTCCCCCGCTGTGTCCCGCTGTGTCTCTGCTGTGTCCCCGCTGGGTCCCGCTATGTCTCGCTGTGTCCCCGCTGTGTCCCCGCTGTGTCCTGCTGTGTCTCTGGTGTGTCCTCGCTGTGTAACTGCTATGTCCCTCTGTGTCCCCGCTGTGTCCGTGCTGTGTCCCCCGCTGTGTCCCGCAGTGTTCTTGCTGTGACCCCTGCTGTGTCCCGCTGTGTCGCCCGCTGTGTCTGGTTGTGTTTCCCGATGTGTCCCGCTGTGTATTGCTGTGTACCGGCTGTGTCCCGCTGTGTACCGATGTGTCCCAGCTGTGTCCCCGCTGTGTCTCCCTGCTGTCCCCCGCTGTGTCCCCACTGTGTTCCGCTGTGTCCCTGCTGTGTCCCCGCTATGTCTCCCTGCTGTCCCCCGCTGTGTCCCCTATGTGTCCCGCTGTGTCTTCGCTGTGTCCCATTGTGTCCTTGCTGTTATCCCCCTGTTTCCCGCTGTGTCCTGCTGTCCCCCTCTGTGTCCCCGCTGTCCCCTGCTGTGTCCCCTGCTGTGTCCCCGCTGTGTTCAGCTGTGTCCCGTTATGTCCTGCTGTGTCCCGCTGTGTCCCCGCTTTGTCCCCTGCTTTGTCCCCTCTGTGTCCCGCTGTGTCCCGCTGTGTCACCCGCTGTGTCCCGTGCTGTGTCCCCGCTGTGTCCCGCTTTGTCCGGTTGTGTTCTCGCTGTGTCCCACTCTTGA
>NW_012324495.1:0-1430 GCF_000151885.1 Dipodomys ordii
GCTTTTCCCCCCTTTCAGCTTCTCCTTCAGATTCTCACTTCTGCTGCTCCTTCTCCTTCTTCTGCTTCTCCCTCAGATTCTGCTTCTTATGCTTATTAGTTTTCTTCAGCTTCTGCTTCTCCAGCTTCTGCATCTTCTGCTTCTCCTTCTCCTTCTTCTTCTTCTTCTTCTCCTTCTTCTCCTTCTTCTTCTTCTTCTTCTTCTTCTTCTTCTTCTTCTTCTTCTTCTTCTTCTTCTTCTTCTTCTTCTTCTTCTTCTTCTTCTTCTTCTTCTTCTTCTTCTTCTTCTTCTTCTTCTCTTTCTTCTGCTTCTGTTATTCCTGCATCTTCTGTTTCTTCTGCTTCTCATTCTGCTTCTCATTCTGCTTCTGCTTCTCCTTCTGCTTCTCCTTCTGCTTCTCTTATTGCTTCTGCTGCTCTTCTTTCTCCTTCTACTGCTTCTACTTCTCTTTTAGCTTCTGCTTCTTCTGCTTCTCCTGCTTCTCCTTCTGCATCTTCTTCTGCTTCTGCTTCTCCTTCTGCTTCTTCTGCTTCTCCTTATGATTCTCCTTCTGCTTCTGCTTCTGTTTCTCCTTCTGCTTCTCCTTCTGCTTCTGCTGCAACTGCTACTGCTTCGGCTTCTTCTGTTTCTTCTGCTTCTTCTTCTGCTTTTGATTCTCTTTCTGCTTCTGCTTCTCCTTCAGCTTGTCATTCTGCTTCTCCAGATTCTGCTTTTCCTGCTTCTCCTGCTTCTCCTTTTGCTTCAGGTTCTGCTTCTGCTTCTTCGGATCCTTATGCTTCTGCTTTTCCTGCTTCTGCTTCTTCTGCTTCCCCTCCTTCTCTTTCTGCTTCTCCTTCTGCTTCTGCTTCTCCTTCTGCTCATTCTCCTTCTTCTGTTTCTTCTTCTTCTTCTTCTTCTTCTTCTTCTTCTTCTTCTTCTTCTTCTTCTTCTTCTTCTTCTTCTTCTTCTTCTTCTTCTTCTTCTTCTTCTCTTTCTTCTGCTTCTGTTATTCCTGCATCTTCTGTTTCTTCTGCTTCTCATTCTGCTTCTCATTCTGCTTCTGCTTCTCCTTCTGCTTCTCTTATTGCTTCTGCTGCTCTTCTTTCTCCTTCTACTACTTCTACTTCTCCTTCAGCTTCTGCTTCTTCTGCTTCTCCTGCTTCTCCTTCTGCATCTTCTTCTGCTTCTCCTTGTGCTTCTCCTTCTGCTTCGACTGCTTCTCCTTCTGTTTTTCCTTCTGCTTCTGCTTCTGTTTCTCCTTCTCCTTCTGGTGCTTCTGCTTTTCCTTCTGCTTCTCTTTGTGCTTCTGCTGCAACTGCTACTGCTTCGGCTTCTTCTGTTTCTTCTGCTTCTCCTTCTGCTTTTGATTCTCTTTCTGCTTCTGCTTCTCCTTCAACTTGTCATTCTGCTTCTCCAGATTCTGCTTTTCCTGCTTCTACTTTCTCCTTCTG
>NW_012324496.1:0-1430 GCF_000151885.1 Dipodomys ordii
TTCTTCTCCTTCTTCTATTTCTTCTGCTTATGCTTCTCCTGCTTCTCCTGCTTCTCCTTCTGTTTCTCTTTATTCTTATCCTTCTGCTACTCCTTCTCCTTCTCCTTCTCCTGCTTCTCCTTCTGCTTCTGCTTCTGCTTCTCCTTCTGCATCTTCTTCTGTTTTAATTTCTCCTTCTTCTGCTTTTCATTCTGCTTCTGCTTCTCCTGCTTCAGCTTCTTCTGCTTCTTCTGCTTCTCCTTCTCCTTCTCCTTCTCTTTCTGCTTCTGCTTATCCGTCTGTTTCTCCTACTCCTAATCCTTCTCTTTCTCCTTCTCCTTCTTCTTCTTCTGCTTTTCCTGCTTCTTCTTCTTCTGCTTCTTCTTCTTTTTCTGCTTTTTCTGTTTTTTCGGCTTCAGCTTCTGCTTCTTCTGCTTCTCCTTCTGCTTCTGTTTCTCCTTCTGCTTCTGCTCTTCTCCTTCTTCTGTTTCTTCTGCTTATGCTTCTCCTGCTTCTCCTTCTTCTGCTTCTCCTACTTCTCCTTCTGCTTCTCCGTCTCATTCTCCTTCTCCTTCAATTTCTCCTTCTTGTGCTTCTCATTCTGCTTTTGCTTCTGCTTCTCCTGCTTCTGCTTCTTCTGTTTCTCCTTCTGCTTCTCCTTCTGCTTCTCTTTCAGCTTCTTAATCTGCTTCTGCTCCTCCTACTCCTAATCCTTCTCTTTCTCCTTCTTCTTCTTCTGCTTCTCGTTCTGCTTCTGCTTCTTCTGCTTGTTCTGTTTCTTCTGCTTCTGCTTTTCCAGCCTCTGATGCTTCTGCTTCTCCTTCTGCTTCAGGTTCTCCTTATGCTTCTTCAGCTTCTTCTGTTTCTTCTGCTTCTGCTTCTCCTGCTACTGCTTCTTCTGCTACTCTTTCTGCTTCTCCTTCTGCTTCTGCTTCTCCTTCTGCTCCTTCTCCTTCTTCTGTTTCTTCTTCTTCTGCTTCTCCCGCTTCTGATTCTTCTGCTTCTCCTGATTGTCCTTCTGCTTCTGCTTCTCCTTCTCCCTCTTCTACTTCTCTTTCTGCTTCTGCTTCTTCTGATTCTCCAACTTCTCCTTCTGTTTCTGCTTCTCTTTCTGCTTCTGCATCTCCTTCTGCTTCACCTTCTGCTGCTCCTTCTCCTTCTTCAGTTTCTCCCTCTGCTTCTATTTCTGCTTCTTAAGTTTCTTCTTTTTCTTCTGCTTCTCCTGCTTCTGCTTCTTATGCTTCTACTGCTTCTTCTTCTGGTTCTGCTTCTTCTGCTTATACTTCTCTTTCTGCTTCTGCTTCTCCTGCTTGTTTTTCTGCTTCTTATGCTGCTTCTCCTTCTGCTGCTTCTTTTACTACTCCTTGTGCTTCTCTTTTTGCTTCTCCTTCTGCTTCTGCTTCTGCTTCTTCTGTTTCTCCTGCCTGAATTTCTGGTTCTACTTCTTCTGC
>NW_012324497.1:0-1430 GCF_000151885.1 Dipodomys ordii
TTCCGACTCACTTCCTCCCCAGTCCGGAGTCACTTCCTCCCCCACTTCGAGCTGACTTCCGCCTCTACTCCGCCAAGTTCCTCCGCACTTCATGCCACAGTTAAGGCCCTACTTCCTGTCACTTCTGGATCCATATCCTCACCACTTCTGCCCCACTTCCGGCTCACTTCCGCCTCACTTCAGCCCCGACTTCCTCCCACTTCCTGCCCATTTCCTTCCTTATTTCTGCCCCACTTCCGGTCCTACCCATGGTCCTATTTCCACTTTCTTCCCCACTTCCGGCTATATGTCATTCCACACTTCTGGGTCACTTTCGCCCCCACTTCCTCCCCACATCCTTCCCTATTTCCACCCTACTTCTCACTTCCGGAACCATATCCTAACCACTTCCGCCCCACTTCTGCCCCTAGTTCCTCCCACTTCCTCCCCACTTCCGGCTTATTTTCTCCCCTACTTCCTCACACTTCCTCCCTACTTCCCGATTTCCACCCCACTTTTGGCCCTACTTCCACTTCTAGATCCATATCCTCACTACTTCCGACCCACTTCCGCTCCACTTCCTTCCCTATTTCCACACAACATCCGGCTACACTTCCAGCCCTACTTCTTCCCAGGTCCTTATCCATTTCCGTCTCATTTCTGCCCCACTTCCGCCTCCCTTCTGCCCCGACTTCCTCCCATGTCCGTCTCTACTTCCTCCATTGATTCCCTACTTCCTTCCCACTTCCTTTGCTATTTGATCCCCATTTCTGCCTGTCTTCCTCCGCATTTCCCCCCTCCTTCCTCCCTACTCTTTTCCCACTTCCTTCTTCCTCCAACTTCCTTCCCACTTCCAGCCCTACTTCCTCCCACTTCCGTATCTATTTCCTCAAACTTCGGCCCCACTTCCTCCCCTACTTTGTCCCACTTCACTGCGTATTTCTGCCCCACTTCCTGCCAAACTTCCGCCCCACTTCCTTCCAATTCCGCCCGCTCCCTGCACACCTGCAGTGCACCCAGGTCGCTCAGGGCGCCCTCGGTGATGTCCGCGATCTCGTTTCCGTGCAGCAGCAGCAGCTGAAGTCTCGCGAGACCGGAGAAGGAAGCGTACGTCAGGACCTGGATGTGGTTGAACCTAATTCAACAGAAGAGAGGACAGGAAGAGGAAATCAGGAAACCAGCCTGAAAACCAGCGCTGGGAGGGCAGGACTTTTGTTTCCAGGTCAGGGTCAAGAATAATGAATCATTACTCATCATCATCTTCCTTCTTTCCTTCCTTTCCTCCCTCGCTTCCTTCCTTCCTTCCCTCCGTCCTTCCTTCCTTCCCTCCCTCCTTCCCTCCTTCCTTCCTTCCTTCCTTCTTTCCTTCCCTTCTTCCCTCCTTCCTTCCCTCCTTCTCTCCTTCAATTCTTTCCCTCCTTCCCTCCTTCCTTCCTTCCTTCCTTCCTTCC
>NW_012324498.1:0-1430 GCF_000151885.1 Dipodomys ordii
TCCCGCTGTGTACGCTCTTTGTTCCACACTGTGTCCCGCTGTGTACCCACGCAGTGTCCCTCGCTGATATCCCGCTGTGTCCCCCGCTGTGTCCCTGCTGTGCCCCGCAGTGTCCCGCTGTGTACTGCTGTGTCCCCCTCTGAGTCCCGCTGTGTCCCCGCTGTGTCCCGCTGTGTACTGCTGTGTCCCCCTTTGAGTCCAGCTGTGTCCCCGCTGTTTCCCAATGTGTCCTCACTGTGTCCCCCGCTGTGTCCCACTGTGTCTCCCCTGTGTCCCCTGCTGTATCCCGCTCTGTCCCTCTGTGTCCCCTGCTGTGTCCCCTGCTCTGTCCCACTGTGTCCCCCGCTGTGTCCCTGCTGTGTCCCCGCTGTGTCCCGCTGTGTCCCGATGTGTCCCCCGCTGATTCCCGCTGTGTCCCAGATGTGTCCCGCTGTGTCCTCGCTGTGTCCCCTGCTGTGTCCCCTTTGTCCCCCCTGTGTCCCCCGCTGTGTCCTGCTGTGTCCCCCGCTGTGTCCCGCTCTGTCCCCTGCTGTGTCCCCGCTGTGTCCCGCTGTGTCCTGCTGTGTCCCGCTGTGACCGTGTTGAGTCCCGCTATATCCCCGCTGTGTCCCGCTTTGTCATCGCTGTGTCCCCCCGCTGTGTCCCGCTGTGTCCCGCTGTGTCCCCCGCTGTGTCCCGCTGTGTCCCCCTCTGTGTCCCGCTGTGTCCCCTGCTGTGTCCCTGCTGTTTCCCGCTGTGTTCCGCTGTGTCACGCTGTGTCCTCGCTGTGTCTCCCGCAGAGTCCCGCAGTGTCCTCGCTGTGTCCCTCACTGTGTCCTGCTTTGTCCACTGCTGTGTCCCGCAGTGTACCCCTCTGTGTCCCCCGCTGTGTCCCCCGCTGTGTCCGGCTGTGTCCCGCTTTGTCCCCCGCTGTGTCACTGCTGTGCTCCGCTGTGTACCGCTGTGTCTCGCTGTGTACTGCTGTGTCCCCCGCTGAGTCCTGCTGTGTCCCCGCTGTGTCCCAATGTGTCCTCGCTGTGTCCCCCGCTGTGTCCCGCTGTGTCCCCCCTGTGTCCCCCACTGTGTCCCGCTGGTTCCCTCTGTGTCCCCTGCTGTGTACCCTGCTCTGTCCCACTGTGTCCCCCCCTGTGTCCCGCTTTGTTATCGCTGTGTCCCCCGCTGTGTCCCGCTGTGTCCCACTGTGTCCTGTTGTGTCCCGCTATGTCCCCCACTGTGTCCCATTGTGTCCCCAGCTGTGTACCCCGCTGTGTCCCGCTGTGTCCCCGCTCTATCGATGCTGTGTCCCTCGCTGTTTCCCGCTGTGTCCCCCGCTGTGTCCTGCTGTGTCCTCCCTGTGGACCCGCTGTGTCCCGCTGTGTCCCGGTTGTGTCCCGCTGGGTCCCACAAGACTGTGTCACTGCTGTGTCCCGCTGTGTTCCACTGTGTCCCGC
>NW_012324499.1:0-1430 GCF_000151885.1 Dipodomys ordii
GAAAAGAAAAGAGGAGTCCAGGTACTAAGAGTTCGAGAATCTTATTTCTGATTAAATAATAAAAGCCTGGAAGTGACGGTGTGGATCAAGTGATAGAGCTCTAGTTGTGAGACAAAAAAGATAAGGGACAATGCCCAGACCCTTGAGTTCAAGCCCCAGTACTGACACAATGGGAAAAAAAGACAAAGAAGTTTTAGACAGGCATCGTAGCAGATATCTTTATGCTCTTTCGCGACAGGTGCGGTGGCGGTAGCAATCCCGCCCTCGCCCCTATCCGTCGTCATGGCTACGACAGAGGAAAAGCAAATGATGATAATAATGAATCATAACAACCTATATGTATGTGTATGTCAGAACTCTCACTCCCCACTGCCGGGTAGGTGAGGACTGACTGACTGAGTGAGTGACTGACCCGACCCGTGTTTTGCCCCTCCCGCCGCCCCATCCACCTTGTCGACGGCGAACGCGCGCCATCTAGTGGTGGTTTTGTGAATTGCAGTTTTCTCTCGTGAAATGCATGGGGGAAAAAAAAGAACAAACAAACCACGCACTGACTGACTGAGAAAACCGGCCCAGGCTGGCTGGCCCCGAGAGAGACTGCCTTCTTTTCAGAGAAGGGGTGGGGTGGGGATGATGATGTGCCTCGTTGGAGTATGGGGCCCATGCATAGGCAGGCAGGCAGGCAGGCAGGCTCGGAGTGGGACCGTTGTGTGTTGGAGCGCCAGTACAGTAGCTCAAGTCCCAGGATTGACTGGCAAGTCGAGAGGAAAAGGAGGGAGGGAGTGCGGGCGGGCGGGCGGGCGGGAGAGAGAATTCAAACGAGAGAGAGAGAGAGAGAGAGAGAGTGAGAGAGACAGACAGACAGACACATACACACACACACACAGACAGAGACAAAGAGAGACACAGAGAGAGAAATAGAGAAACGGAAACAGAGAGACAAGAGACAGAGACGTGGTGAATTGGTCCGGCTGGACTACATACATGCTCTGTCGCGTCCGAACTTTGAGTTTCCTCAAAGATGCACGCACGCACACACACAGATACACTGAGATGCCCTCTGCCCCCTCTTCTCTCCTCTCCAATTCCCCCGCCCCCTCCCCCCACCCCCCCCGTCAGGCACCAGAAATGAGATCCCTCCCCTTCGACTATTGCGTCAATTACAAACAAAAGGCAGCGTGAGATTCAAGCAAATTTGTTTTATTTTGTTCCGAGGGTAGGGTTGTGGATTTTGGTGCGGGGGGGGGTCGGAGGTCGTGGTCGTGGTCGAGTAATCGCCTGCGGGGGGGGTTGAGGATGGACGGTTACGCCACCTGCATGGATGGCTCGCGTTCCCCTCTGGCTGTCTGGTTGCCGCTGAGTGCTTCAGATATCACCATCCGGTCAGGAAGCAGGGGCTGGAAGATAAAGAGATATTAAAGAGATAATTA
>NW_012324500.1:0-1430 GCF_000151885.1 Dipodomys ordii
TCCCGCTGTGTATGCTGTGTGTCTGCTATGTTCCCGCAGTGTCCCCGCTGTGTCCCGCTGTGTTCCCGGGCTGTCCAGCTTTGTCCCCCGCTGTGTCCCCCAGTGAGTCCCCACTGTGTCCTGCTGTGTCCCGCTTTGTCCTGCCTGTGTCCCCTGCTGTGTCCCGCTGTGTACCCCTCTGTGTCCCCCTCTGTGTCCCGCTGTGTCCCCCGCTGTGTCCCCGCTGTGTCACAGTGTGTTCCCCGCTGTGTCCAGCTGTGTCCCCGCTCTGTCCCGCTGTGTCCACCACTGTGTCCCGCTATGTCCCCTGCTGTGTCCCCCTCTGTGTCCCGGTGTGTCCCCTGCTGTGTCCCGCTCTGTCCCCCGCTGTCTCACGCTCTGTCACCCGCTGTGTCTCAAGCTTTGTCCCCGCTGTGTCCCGCTGTGTCCCACTGTGTCCCCCCTGTGTCCCGTTGTGTCCCCAGCTGTGTACCTCGCTGTGTCCCGCTGCGTCCCCGCTGTACCGACGCTGTGTCCCGCTGTGTCCTCGCTGTGTTCCCCGCTGTGGCTCGCTGTGTCCCCTGCTGTGTTTCCCGCTGTGTCCCGCTGTGTCCCCCACTGTGTCCCGCTCTGTTCCACTTTATCCCCTGCTGTGTACCTGCTGTGTCCCCGCTGTGTCCGGCTGTGTCACGCTGTGTCACGCTGTGTCCCCCGCTGAGTCCCGCTGTGTCCCCGCTGTGTCCCGCTGTGTCCTTGCTGTGTCACCTGCTGTGTCCCTCTTTGTCCCCCCTGTATCCGCCGCTGTGTCCCGCTGTATTCCCCGCTGTGTCCCGCTGTGTCCCCAGCTGTGTTCCTGCTGTGTCCCCCCGCGTTGTCCTCGCTGTGTCCCTCTGTTTCCCTCTGTGTACCCCGCTGTGTCCCGTTGTGTCCCCTGCTGTGTACCCAGCTGTGTCCCGCTGTGTACCACGCTGTGTCCCGCTGTGTCCCCCGCTGTGTCCCGCTGTGTCCCACGCAGTGTCCAGCTGTGTCCCCGGTGTGTCCCGCTGTGTCCCCTGCTGTGTCCCCCGCTGTGTCCGGCTGTGTCCCACGCTGTGTCCCGCTGTGACCAATGCAGTGTCCCCGCTGTGTCCGTCTGTGTCCCCGATGTGTCCTGCTGTGTCCCGCGGTGTCCCCGCTGTGTCCCGCTGTGTACCCCTCTGTGTCCAGCTGTGTCCCCGCTCTGTCCCGCTGTGTCCTCACTGTGTCCCCTGTTGTGTCCCGCTGTGTCCCCCGCTGTTTCCGACTGTGTCACGCTGTGTCCGGCTCTGTCCCCGATGTGTCCCGCTGTGTCCCGATGTGTCCCGTGCTATGTCCCCTGCTGTGTCCCGCTGTGTCCCCCGCTGTCTCCCGCTCTGTCCCCCGCTGTGTCTCAAGCTTTGTCCCGCTGTGTCCGCTGTGTCCTCCCTGTGTCC
>NW_012324501.1:0-1430 GCF_000151885.1 Dipodomys ordii
TCATGAGCCACCTTCCCAGACCTTTTTCCTTGTGTTCTAAGACTGGTTCCTACTAGCTAACCCAGGCCAGCCTGAGTTTACAGGCACATGCCACTCCATTCAGCATTCTTATAAATACGACTGCTTTCTCCTTTTCCCCTCTAAAATAAAGTGTAGTAAACAGCCTGTCTATATTATTTGCTTTTATGACAAAAAATATTATGCTCTGTCAGGGCATCTAAATCTATATAATATAATATATAATCTATTTGACGTAATATGCAATCTCATGTTATAATAGCTTCCTGGTGGGGAACACCTGAGAACAAGTTGAGAGAAAGCACTGGTGCCCTACTGCACAGGTGGGCCATGATAACTGATGATTATGCACTTTGTGTCTCAAAAAACCAGAAAAAAGGATGTCAACGTTGGCCAAGGACTCAGAAGTAAATAATAGATGATCAGGAGACAAATTTGTTTAACCCAATTTAGACATTAGGTAATGTACATAAATTGAACATCACACAGTATTCTATTATCATGTACATCTTTATTCATTTATTCTGTGTGTGTGTGTGTGTGTGTGTGTGCATGTGCATGCTGGCCCTAGGATTTGAACTCAGGGCCTAGACACAGTCTTTGAGCTTTTTGTCCTCACTCTACCACTTGAGCCATAGCTCCACTTCTGGAATTTTTTGGTGTTTCATTGCCTGCCTGCTGACTTCAAACCATAATCTTCAGGTCTCAGCCTCCTAAGTAACAAAGCTTTCAGGGATGAGCCACTGGTACCTCACCATTTTTGTGGTTTTACATAATATTTAAACAGAAATAATTTGAATCCATATGATGCATAGTACCGATGTAGCATAAATGTAATTGAACAGGTTCCCAATTGAAGGGCATTCAGATAATTTTTCAGATTTGTCCCAATGACACCTTAGGAAATATCCCTAGGAATAGTTCCTTCCATGCACGTGCTTATGGTTTTGTTAGACAGAATCCCAACACAAAAGATTCTTAAGGAAATGGAAATAATGTACATTTTGCTTTTTTTATTGGTGTGTATATGTATTTGTGTACCAGTACTGGTTATTGAACTCAGGACCTTGTGCCAAAGTTAACAGAAAGTGTTTACCCACAAGCAGACCATGAAGCCTGCCCTCAGTACAATTGCTCTTCTTGCGGTGATGGCTAGCCACAGGAAATAGGTGATTATTTATTATAAGACAAAGTTTCAGTTACTTCAGGGTCTTTCTTTCTTCCGTGGCATCTTGGGTCTGTGGAAAAGAAATCTGATATCAGACTTTTGCTGAGGACTTTCACTGCTTAGATATTTTATTCCTTTCTGGTTTATATGCATAATCTCTTTTGGCCCACTATTTAAAAATATCTTTATTAAATATTACTATTATTACTGTAAAGGTGATGTAGAGAAGGGTTACAGTTACATA
>NW_012324502.1:0-1429 GCF_000151885.1 Dipodomys ordii
ATCCTTTTGTTTCTCCTACTCCTAATCTTTCTCTTTCTCCTTCTCATCTTCTTCTTCTGCTTCTCCTGCTACTTCTTCTTCTGCTTCTTCTGCTTTTTCTATTTCTTCTTCTTCTACTTCAGCTTCTGCTTCTTCTGCTTCTCCTTTTGCTTCTGCTTCTCCGTCTGCTTCTGCTTCTTCTCTTCTCCTTCTTCTGTATCTTCTGCTTCTGCTTCTCCTGCTTCTTCTTCTGCTTCTCCTACTTCTCCTTCTGCTTCTCCGTCTCATTCTCCTTCTCCTTCAATTTCTCCTTCTTGTGCTTCTCATTCTGCTTCTGCTTCTCCTACTTCTACTTCTTCTATTTCTCCTTCTGCTTCTCCTTCTACTTCTCTTTCTGCTTCTGATTCTTTTTCTGCTCCTCCTACTCCTAATCCTTCTCTTTCTCCATCTTCTTCTTCTGCTTCTCGTTCTGCTTCTGCTTCTTCTCCTTGTTCTGTTTCTTCTGCTTCTGCTTTTCCAGCTTCTGCTGCTTCTGCTTGTCCTTCTGCTTCAGGTTATACTTCTGCTTCTTGGGCTTCTTTTGTTTCTTCTACTTCTGTTTCTCCTGCTACTGCTTCTTCTGCTTCTCTTTCTGCTTCTCCTTCTGCTTCTGCTTCTCCTTCTGCTCCTTCTCCTTCTTCTGTTTCTTCTTCTTCTGCTACTCCCGCTTCTGCTTCTTCTGCTTCTCCTGATTGTCCTTCTCCTTCTGATTCTCCTTCACCTTCTTCTCCTTCTCTTTCTGCTTCAGCTTCTGCTTCTTCTGATTCTCCAACTTCTCCTTCTTCTTCTCCTTCTATTTCTACTTCACTTTTTGCTTCTGCATCTCCCTCTGCTTCACCTTCTGCTGCTCTTTCTCCTTCTTCTGTTTCTCCCTCTGCTTCTGCTTCTTATGCTTCTTCTTTATCTTCTGCTTCTGCTTCTCCTACTTCTGCTTCTTATGCTTCTACTGCTTCTTCTTCTTCTTCTTCTTCTGCTTCTACTTCTCTTTGTGCTTCTGTTTCTCCTGCTTGTTTTTCTGCTTCTTCTGCTGCTTCTCCTTCTGCTGCTTCTTCTACTTCTCCTTCTCCTTCTCTTTTTGCTTCGCCTTCTGCTTCTGCTTCTGCTTCTTCTGTTTCTCCTGCCTGAATTTCTGATTCTACTTCTTCTGCTGCTTCTCCTTCTGCTTCTGCTTCTACTTCTGACTCTGATTCTGCTTCTTCTGCTTCTTCTCTTTCGGCTTCTCCTGCTTCTGCTTCTTGTGCTTCTCCTGCTTCTCTTTCTGCTTCTCATTCCGCTTCTGCTTCTCCTTCTGCTTCTGCTTCTCCTCCTTCTCCTTCTCCTACTTCTGCTTCTCCTTCATCTTCTGCTTCTCCTTCTGCATCTCCTAAAAGAATAGAGCTTGTCCTTATGCTTCTTCTTCTGCCTCAGCTTC
>NW_012324503.1:0-1429 GCF_000151885.1 Dipodomys ordii
TTCTCCTTATACTTCTCCTTATGCTTCTCCCTTATGCTTCTCCTTATGCTGCTGCTTCTTTTTCTTCTTCTTCTTCGTCTTCTTCTTCTTCTCTTTCTTCTGCTTCTGCTTTTCCTGCCTCTTCTGCTTCTACTGCTTCTCTTTCTGCTTATTGTCCTTCTCCTGTTTCTTCTCCTTCTGCTTCTCCTCCTTCTGCTTCTTCTGATTTTCCTGCTTCTCTTTCTGCTTCTCCTTCTGCTTCTCCTTCTGGTTCTGCTCCTTCTCCTTCTTCTGTTTCTTCTTCTTCTGCTTCTCCCGCTTCTGCTTCTTCTGCTTCTCCTGCTTCTCGTTCAGCTTATCTTCGTCGGCTTCTCTTTCTATTTCTGCTTCTGCTTCTTCTGATTCTGATTCTTCTCCTTCTTCTTCTCCTTCTGCTTCTGCGTCTTCTGCATTTCCTGCTTCTCCTTCTGCATCTCCTTCTGCTTGTGCTTTTCCTTCTGCTTCTTCTTCTGCTCCGGCTTCTCCTTCTCCTTCTTCTGCTTCTCCGTCTGCTTCTGTTTCGTCTGCTTTTCCTGCTTCTCCTTCTGCTTCTCCTTCTATTTCTCCTTCTCGTTCTTCTGCTATTCCTTCTGCTTCTCTTTCTGCTTCTGCATCTTCAGCTTCTTCTGCTACTGATTCTGCTTCTTCTGTTTCTTCTGCTTCTCCTTCTGCTTTTGCTTCTCTTTCTGCTTCTGCTTCTCCTTCTGGTTCTCCTTCTTCTTCTCTAGATTCTGCTTCTTCTGCTTCTCCTGTTTCTCCTTCTGCTTTAGGTTCTGCTTTTGCTTCTTCGGCTTCTTCTGCTTCTTTTTCTGCTTCTCCTTCTGTTTCTGCTTCTCTTTCTGCTTCTGCTTCTTCTCCTTCTTATATTTCTTCTGATTCTGCTTCTCCTGCTTCTGCTTCTCCTGCTTCTCCTTCTGTTTCTCTTTATGCTTCTCCTTCTTCTGCTTCTACTACTGCTTCTGCTTCTCCTTCTGCTTCTGCATCTTCTGCTACTGCCTCTGCTTCTTCTGTTTCTTCTGCTTCTCCTTCTGCTTTGCTTCTCTTTCTGCTTCTGCTTCTCCTTCTGCTTCTCCAGATTCTGCTTCTTCTGCTTCTCCTGTATCTCCTTATGCTTCAGGTTCTGCTTCTGCTTCTTCGGCTTCTTCTGCTTCTGCTTCTCCTGCTGCTGCTTCTTCTGCTGCTCCTGCTTCTATTTCTGCTTTTCCTTCTGTTTCTGCTTCTCCTTCTGCTTCTTCTCCTTCTTATGTTTCTTCTGCTTCTGCTTCTCCTGCTTCTGCTTCTCCTGCTTCTCATTGTGCTTCTCTTTCTGCTTCTCTTTCTGCTTCTCCTTCTCCTTCTTCAGCTTCTCCTTCTGCTTCTCCTTCTCCTTCTGCTTCAATTTCTCCTTCTGCTTCTCATTCTGCTTCTGCGT
>NW_012324504.1:0-1429 GCF_000151885.1 Dipodomys ordii
TTCTCCTTCTCCTTCTGCTTCTCCTTCTGCTTCTTCTTCTGCTCTTCTCCTTCTTCTGTTTCTTTTGCTACTGTTTCTTCTGCTTCTTCTTCTTCTGTTTCTTGTGATTCTACTTCTGCTTCTCCTTCTTCTCCTCTTTCTGCTTTTACCTCTGCTTCTTCTGATTCTCCTGCTTCTCCTTCTTGTTCTCCTTCTGTTTCTGCTTCTCTTTCTGCTTCTGCTTCTCTTTCTGCTGCTCCATCTCCTTCTCCTTCTTCTGCTTCTCCCACTGCTTCTGCTTCTGCTTCATTTGCTTATTCTTTATCTTCTGCTTCTCCTGTTTCTGCTTCTTCTGCTTCTACTGCTTCTCCTTATGCTTCTCCTTATGCTTCTTCTTCTTCTTCTTCTTCTTCTTCTTCTTCTTCTTCTTCTTCTTCTTCTTTTACTTTTTCTTCTTCTTCTTCTTCTTCTTTTACTTTTTCTTCTTCTTCTTCTTCTTCTTCTTCTTCTTCTTCTTCTTCTTCTTCTTCTTCTTCTTCTTCTTCTTCTTCTTCTTCTTCTTCTTCTCCTCCTACTTCTCTTTCTGCTTTTCCTTCTGTTTCTGCTTCTTTTTCTGCTTCTGCTCCTTCTCCTTCTTCTGTTTCTTCTGCTTCTGCTTTTCCTGCTTCTTCTGCTTCTACTGCTTCTCTTTCTGCTTCTCATTCTGCTTCTGCTTCTCTTTCTGCTTCTCCTATTGCTTCTGCTGTTCTTCTTTCTCCTTCTGCTGCTTCTCCTTCTTCTTCTGCTTCTGCTTCTTCTGCTTCTCCTGCTTCTCCTTCTGCATCTCCTTCTGCTTTTGCTTGTCCTTATGTTTCTTCTTCTGCTTCTGCTTCTCCTTCTGCTTCTTCTGCTTCTCCTTCTGATTCTCTTTCTGCTTCTCCTTCTGTTTTTCCTTCTCCTTCTCGTTCTTCTGCTTTTCCTTCTGCTTCTCCTACTGCTGCAACTGCTATTTCTTCTGTTCTTCTGTTTCTTCTGCTTCTCCTTCTGCTTTTGATTCTCTTTCCGCTTCTGCTTCTCATTCTGCTTCTCCAGATACTGCTTCTTCTGCTTCTCCTTCCCTTCAGGTTCTGCTTCTGCTTCTGCTTCTTGTCCTTCTGCTGTTTCTTCTGCTTCTGCTTCTCCTGTTTCTGCATCTCCTGCTTCTCCTTCTGCTGCTCTTTTCTGCTTCTCCTGCTGCTTTTCCATCTGTTGCTCTTTCTTCTGCTTCTCTTTCTGCTTCTCCTTCTGTATCTCCTTCTCCTTCTCGTTCTTCTGCTTTTCCTTCTGCTTCTCCTTCTGCTTCTGCATCTACTGCTTCTTCTGCTACTGCCTCTGCTTCATCTGATTCATCTGCTTCTCTTTCTTCTATTGATTCTCTTTCTGCTTCTGCATACTCCTTCTGCTTCTCCAGGATCTGATTCTTCTGCATCTC
>NW_012324505.1:0-1429 GCF_000151885.1 Dipodomys ordii
ACTTCTCCTTCTGCTTCTGCTTCTTCTGCTTCTCCTGCTTCTCCTTCTGCATCTTCTTCTGCTTCTGCTTCTCCTTCTGCTGCTTCTTCTGCTTCTGTTTCTCCTTCTGCTTCTCCTTCTGCTTCTTCTGCTTCTGTTTCTCCTTCTGCTTCTTCTGCTTCTCCTTCTGATTCTCCGTCTGCTTCTCCTTCTGTTTCTCCTTCTCCTTCTCGTTCTTCTGCTTTTCTTTCTGCTTCTCATTCTGCTTCTGCTGCAACTGCTACTGCTTCTTCTGTTTATTCTGCGTCTCCTTCTGCTTTTGATTCTCTTTCAGGTTCTGCTTCTCCTTCAGCTTCTCATTCATCTTCTCCAGGTTCTGCTTCTTCTGCTTCTCCTGCTTCCGCTTTTGCTTCAGGTTTTGCTTCTGCTTCTTCGGATTCTTATGCTTCTGCTTCTCCTGCTTCTGCTTCTTCTGCTTCCCCTCCTCTTTCTGCTTCTCCTTCTGTTTCTGCTTCTCCTTCTGCTTCTGCTTCTTGTCCTTCTCCTGTTTCTTCTGCTTCTGCTTCTCCTGCTTCTGCTTCTTCTGCTTTTCCTGCTTCTCTTTCAGCTTCTCCTTCTGCTTTTCCTTCTCCTTCTGCTTCTGCTCCTTCTCCTTCTTCTGTTTCTTCTTCTTCTGCTTCTCCCACTTCTGCTTCTTCTGCTTCTCCTGCTTCTCGTTCTGCTTCTCTTCTTCGGCTTCTCTTTCTACTTCTGCTTCTGCTTCTTTGGATTCTGCTTCTTCTACTTCTTCTCTCCTTCTGCTTCTGCTTCTCCTTCTGCTTCTGCTTCTGCTTCAATTTCTCCTTCTGCTTCTCATTCTGCTTCTGCGTCTTCTGTTTATTCTGCTTCTCCTGCTTCTGCTTCTCCTGCTTCTCCTACTTCTCGTGCTGCTTCTATTTCTGCTTCTCTTTCTGCTTCTCCTTCTCCTTCTTCTGCTTCTCCTTCTGCTTCTGCTTCTCCTTCTGCTTCTGCTTCTGCTTCAATTTCTCCTTCTGCTTCTCATTCTGCTTCTGCGTCTTCTGTTTCTTCTGCTTCACCTGCATCTGCTTCTCCTGCTTCTCCTACTTCTCGTGCTGCTTCTCCTTCTGCGTCTCTTTCTGCTTCTGCTTATCCTTTTGCTTCTCCTACTCCTAATCCTTTTCTTTCGCCTTCTCCTTCTCCTTTCTTCTGCTTCTCCTGATTCTCAATCAGCATAATTCTTCTTCAGCTTCACCTACAGATAAAAACATCTGCATCTGCTTCTCATTCATATGCTACACCATCTGATTCTGCTTAATATGCTTATTACTTATTCATCTGATTATGCATCTCCTAATACTGCTTCTTCTGCTTCAACTGCATATCCTTCACAATCACATTCTCCTTCACCTTCTCCATCCATCATCTTCATCTTCAACATCATAATCTACAT
>NW_012324506.1:0-1429 GCF_000151885.1 Dipodomys ordii
TCTTCTTCTTCTTCTTCTTCTTCTTCTTCTTCTTCTTCTTCTTCTTCTTCTTCTTCTTCTGTTTCTGCTGCTTCTGCTTTTCCTGCTTCTTCTTCTTCTACTGCTTCTCTTTCTGCTTCTCATTCTGCTTCTGCTTCTTCTTCTGCTTCTCCTATTGCTTCTGCGGCTCTTCCTTCTCCTTCTCCTACTTCTCCTTCTACTTCTGCTTCTGCTTCTTCTGCTTCTCCTGCTTCTCCTTCTGCATCTTCTTCTGCTTCTGCTTCTCCTTCTGCTGCTTCTTCTGCTTCTGTTTCTCCTTCTGCTTCTCCTTCTGCTTCTTCTGCTTCTCCTTCTGCTTCTCCTTCTGTTCCTCCTTCTCGTTCTTCTGCTTTTACTTTTGCTTGTCCTTCTGCTTCTGCTGCAACTGCTACTGCTTCTGTTCTTCTGTTTCTTCCGCTTCTCCTTCTCCTTTTGATTCTCTTTCTGCTTCTGCTTCTCCTTCAGCTTCTCATTCTGCTTCTCCAGATTCTGCTTCTTCTGCTTCTCCTGCTTCTCCTTCTGCTTCAGGTTCTGCTTCTGCTTCTTCGGATTCTTATGCTTCTGGTTCTCCTGCTTCTGCTTCTTCTGCTTCCCCTCCTTCTCTTTCTGCTTCTCCTTCTGTTTCTGCTTCTCCTTCTGCTTCTGCTTCTTGTCCTTCTCCTGTTTCTTCTGCTTCTGCTTCTCCTGCTTCTGCTTCTTCTGCTTTTCCTGCTTCTCTTTCTGCTTCTCCTTCTGCTTCTCCTTCTGCTTCTGCTCCTTCTCCTTCTTCTGTTTCTTCTTCTTCTGCTTCTCCCGCTTGTGCTTCTTCTGCTTCTCCTGCTTCTCGTTCAACTTCTCTTCGTCGGCTTCTCTTTCTATTTCTGCTTCTGCTTCTTCTGATTCTGATTCTTCTCCTTCTTCTTCTCCTTCTGCTTCTGCGTCTTCTGCATTTCCTGCTTCTCCTTCTGCATCTCATTCTGCTTGTGCTTTTCCTTCTGCTTCTTCTTCTGCTCTGGCTTTTCCTTCTCCTTCTTCTGCTTCTCCAACTGCTTCTGTTTCTTCTGCTTTTCCTGCTTCTCCTTCTGCTTCTCCTTCTATTTCTCCTTCTTGTTCTTCTGCTATTCCTTCTGCTTCTCTTTCTGCTTCTGCATCTTCAACTTCTTCTGCTACTGATTCTGCTTCTTCTGTTTCTTCTGATTCTCCTTCTGCTTTTGCTTCTCTTTCTGCTTCTACTACTCCTTCAAGATCTCCATCTTCTTCTCCAGATTCTGCTTCTACTGCTTCTCCTGCTTCTCCTTCTGCTAAGATGCTACTATGCTTCATCACTTCTTCTGCTTCATTTTCTGCTTCTCCTTCTGTTTCTGCTTCTCTTTCAGCATTCTGCTTCTTCCCCTTCTTATATTTCTTCTGATTCTGCATCACCTGCTTTCAA
>NW_012324507.1:0-1429 GCF_000151885.1 Dipodomys ordii
ATAGTCATCTGCAGTTAGGCACTCATTCCTCTGTGTCAATTCAGTGGGAAGACGAAGGCTAGAATTACAAGTTGTATGTCAGAAAGGGAACATTGTTAGGGATAAAAGCATCAGTTATGAGTTAAATCCTCTGCCAGCCGGAGAAACATTGAAGCACTCATAAACACCACGGTTTTGGACGTCCTTCAAAGCCCCGCCCCCCCCCCGCCTTCGGGCTTCCCTGGAGTCCTGCTCCTAATTATCTCTTTAATATGTCTTTATCTTCCAGCCCCTGCTTCCTGACCGGATGGTGATATCTGAAGCATTCAGCGGCAACCAGACAGCCAGAGGGGAACGCGAGCCATCCATGCAGGTGGCGTAACCGTCCATCCTCACCCCCCCCCCCGCAGGCGATTACTCGACCACGACCACGACCTCCGACCCCCCCCGCACCAAAATCCACAACCCTACCCTCGGAACAAAATAAAACAAATTTGCTTGAATCTCACGCTGCCTTTTTTTTGTAATTGACGCAATAGACGAAGGGGAGGGATCTCATTTCTGGTGCCTGACGGGGGGGGGGAGGGGGGAGGGGGCGGGGGAATTGGAGAGGAGAGAAGAGGGGGCAGAGGGCATCTCAGTGTATCTGTGTGTGTGCGTGCGTGCATCTTTGAGGAAACTCAAAGATCGGACGCGACAGAGCATGTATGTAGTCCAGCCGGACCAATTCACCACGTCTCTGTCTCTTGTCTCTCTGTTTCTGTTTCTCTATTTCTCTCTCTGTGTCTCTCTTTGTCTCTGTCTGTCTGTCTGTCGGTCTGTCTGTCTGTCTCTCTCTCTCTCTCGTTTGAATTCTCTCTCCTGCCCGCCCGCCGGCCCGCACTCCCTCCCTCCTTTTCCTCTCGACTTGCCAGTCAATCCTGGGGCTTGAGCTACTGTACTGGCGCTCCAACACACAACGGTCCCACTCCGAGCCTGCCTGCCTGCCTGCCTGCCTATGCATGGGCCCCATACTCCAACGAGGCACATCATCATCCCCACCCCACCCCTTCTCTGAAAAGAAGGCAGTCTCTCTCGGGGCCAGCCAGCCTGGGCGGTTTTGTCAGTCAGTCAGTGCGTGGTTTGTTTGTTCTTTTTTTCCCCCATGCATTTCATGAGAGAAAACTGCAATTCACAAAACCACCGCTAGATGGCGCGCGATCGCCGTCGACAAGGTTGATGGGGCGGCGGGAGGGGCAAAACACGGGTCGGGTCAGTCACTCACTCAGTCAGTCAGTCCTCACCTACCCGGCAGTGGGGAGTGAGAGTTCTGACATACACATACATATAGGTTGTTATGATTCATTATTATCATCATTTGCTTTTCCTCTGTCGTAGCCATGACGATGGGGAGGGGGAGAGGGCGGGGTTTCGACCGCCAGCCGACGTGTTGCGGAGGGGGAGGGGGATG
>NW_012324508.1:0-1429 GCF_000151885.1 Dipodomys ordii
ACACCATACAAATTACAAGAATACTACTGATACTCCCGACCAGCAATGATACCTTTGTCGTGTAGCTTCCTGTTTCTAGGTTCAGGATGATAACAGGGATCAGTCAGGAAGCACGCCAGAACATAAAAAATCGTAAGAAGAGACCCCCCGCCTTTCGAGCTTCCCTGGAGTCCTGCTCATAATTATCTCTTTAATATCTCTTTATCTTCCAGCCCATGCTTCCTGACCGGATGGTGATATCTGAAGCACTCAGCGGCAACCAGACAGCCAGTGGGGAACGCGAGCCATCCATGCAGGTGGCGTAACCGTCCATCCTCACCCCCCCCCGCAGGCGATTACTCGACCACGACCACGACCTCCGACCCCCCCCCCGCACCAAAATCCACAACCCTACCCTCGGAACAAAATAAAACAAATTTGCTTGAATCTCACGCTGCCTTTTGTTTGTATTTGACGACGCAATAGGCGAAGGGGAGGGATCTCATTTCTGGTGCCTGACGGGGGGGGGGTGGGGGGAGGGGGCGGGGGAATTGGAGAGGAGAGAAGAGGGGGCAGAGGGTATCTCCGTGTATCTGTGTGTGCGTGCGTGCATTTTGAGGAAACTCAAAGATCGGACGCGACAGAGCATGTATGTAGTCCAGCCGGACCAATTCACCACGTCTCTGTCTCTTGTCTCTCTGTTTCTGTTTCTCTATTTCTCTCTCTGTGTCTCTCTTTGTCTCTGTCTGTCTGTCTGTCTGTCTGTCTGTCTGTCTGTCTGTCTGTCTCTCTCTCTCTCTCGTTTGAATTCTCTCTCCCGCCCGCCCGCCCGCCCGCACTCCCTCCCTCCTTTTCCTCTCGACTTGCCAGTCAATCCTGGGGCTTGAGCTACTGTACTGGCGCTCCAACACACAACGGTCCCACTCCGAGCCTGCCTGCCTGCCTGCCTGCCTATGCATGGGCCCCATACTCCAACGAGGCACATCATCATCCCCACCCCACCCCTTCTCTGAAAAGAAGGCAGTCTCTCTCGGGGCCAGCCAGCCTGGGCCGGTTTTCTCAGTCAGTCAGTGCGTGGTTTGTTTGTTCTATTTTTTCCCCCATGCATTTCATGAGAGAAAACTGCAATTCACAAAACCACCACTAGATGGCGCGCGTTCGCCGTCGACAAGGTTGATGGGGCGGCGGGAGGGGCAAAACACGGGTCGGGTCAGTCACTCACTCAGTCAGTCAGTCCTCACCTACCCGGCAGTGGGGAGTGAGAGTTCTGACATACACATACATATAGGTTGTTATGATTCATTATTATCATCATTTGCTTTTCCTCTGTCGTAGCCATGACGACGGGGAGGGGGGAGGGCGGGGTTTCGACCGCCAGCCGACGTGTTGCGGAGGGGGAGGGGGAGGGGGAGGAGTCGCCTGTTCCCTGGATAGATCCGTCTCCCCTCCT
>NW_012324509.1:0-1429 GCF_000151885.1 Dipodomys ordii
ACACTGTGTCCCGTGGTTTCCCGCTTTGGCCCCCAGTGTGACCTCGCTGTGTTTCTCGCTTTGTCCCGCTGTGTACCCTTCTGTGTCCCCCGCTGTGTCCCGCTGTGTACCCCGCTGTGTCAAGCTGGGTCCTCTCTTTGTCCCTTGCTGTCTCCTGCTTTGTCCCACGCTGTGTCCCGCTGTGACCCGCTGTGTCCTCGCTGTATCCCCTGCTGTGTCCCGCTGTGTTCCCCGCTGTGACCCGCTGTGTCCCGCTGTGTCCCCCACTGTGTCCCTGCTGTCTCCCCGCTGTGTCACACTGTGTCCCGCTGTGTCCCACTGTGCCCCCACTGTGTCCCGTTGTGTCAACAGTGTGTACCACTCTGTGTAACGCTGCCTCCCCGCTGTATCGACTCTGTGTCCCGTTGTGTCCCGCTGTGTCCTCGCTGTGTTCCCCACTGTGTCTCACTGTGTCCCCCGCTGTGTCCCCCGCTGTGTCCTCGCTGTGTCCCCTGTTGTGTCCCGCTGTGTCCTCACTGGGTAGCCCACTGTGTCCCGCTGTGTCCACCGCTGTCCCCAGCTGTGTCCCGCTGTGTCCCGCTGTGTCCCCCGCTTTATCTTGCTGTGTCCCGCAGTGTCCCCGCTGTGTCCCGCTGTGTAACACTGTGTCCCGTGGTGTCCCATTTTGTCCCACGCTGTGTCCCCAGCTGCGTCCCCTCTGTGTCGCCGCTGTGTCCCCTCTCTGTCGTCTGCTGTCCCCCGCTGTGTCCCCTGCTGTGTCCCCCGCTGTGACCCGCTGTGTCCCGCTGTGTCCCCCGCTGTGTCCCCACTGTGTGCCCCCTGTGTCCCACTGTGTACCCCGCTGTGTCCAGCTGTGTTCCCGCTGTTTCCCGCTGTGACCGGCTGTGTTCCCAGCTGTGTCCCGCTGTGTACCACTCTGTTTTCCCCTCTGTGTCCCGCTGTGTTCCCCGCTGTGTCCCGCTGTGTCCCGCTGTGTCCCGCTGTGTCCCCCGCTGTGTCCCTGCTGTGTCCCCGCTGTGTCCTGCTGTATACTGCTGTATCCCCCGCTGAGTTCCGCTGTGTCCCCGCTGTGTTCCGCTGTGTTCCCCATGTGTCCCCCGCTGTGTCCCACCGTGTCCCACTGTGTCCCCCACTCTTTGCCCCGCTGTGTCCGGCTGTGTCCCCCGCTGTGTGCCACTGTGTCCTCGCTGTTTCCCCCGCTGTGTCCTCCGCTGAGTCCCCTCTGTATCGACGCTGTGTCCCGCTGTGTCCTGCTGTGTCCTCGCTGTGTTCCCCGCTGTGTCCAGCTGTGTCCCCTGCTGTGTCCCCCGCTGTGTCCTCGCTGTGTCCCCCACTGTGTCCCGCTGTGTCCTCGCTGGGTCCCCCGCTGTGTCCCGATGAGTCCCCCACTGAGTCCCGCTGTGACCGACTGAATCCCACTCTGTCCCCG
>NW_012324510.1:0-1429 GCF_000151885.1 Dipodomys ordii
GGTCCACAGTGGTCTATCATCTGGGTTACATCAGTTGTGACACTATCGGGACACAGCGATGGACACAGCGAGGACCCAGTGGGGATCCAGCTGGGACAGTGGTGGAACATAGCGGGTCACAGTGGGTACAGAGCGGGACACAGCGGGGTCACAGAGTGGTACACAGCGGGACACATCGGGAAACAAAGCGAGGTCACAGCGGGGGACAAAGAGGACAGAGAGGGGACACAGCGGGACACAGCGGGTACACAGCTGGACACAGCGGGTTACACAGAGGGACACAGCGGGCACACAGCGGGGACACAGAGGGACACAACGGGACACAGCGGGGACACAGTGGGACACAGCGGGACAAAGCGGCAGACACAGCGGGACACAGCAGGCACACAGCGGGGACACAGCGGGACACAGCGGGACACAGCGGGGACAGAACGGGACACAGCCCGACACAGCGGGACACAGCAGGGGACACAGCGGGACACAGTTGGGGACCCAGTTAGGACACAGCGGGACACAGCAGGGGACACAGCGAGGACACAGCGGGGGACACAGCGGGACACAGCGGGAAACACAGCGAGGACACAGCAGGACACAGCGTTGATACAGTGGGGACACAGCGTTACACAGCGTGGTACACAGCTTTGGACACAACGGGACTCAGTGGGGGCACAGCCGGACACAGCGGGACACAGTGGGACACAGCAGGGACAAAGCGTGAGACACAGCTGGGGACAGAGAGGGAGAAAGCAGGGGACAGAGCGAGGACACATTGGGACACAGCGGGACTCAGCGGGGAACACAGCAGTACACAGCGGGACACAGCGGGGGACACTGCGGGACACAATGTGGGACAGAGCGTGGGACACAGCGAGACACAGCGGGGACAAAGCTGGACACAGCGGGACACAGCGGGGAAAAAAGCGAGGCCACAGCGGAACACAGCGTGGGACACAGCGAGGACACAGCGGGACACAGCGGGACACAGCGGGACACTGCGGGAACAAAGCGAGACACAGCGGGGTACAGAGTGGTACACAGCGGAACACAGCTGGGGACATAGCGGGGACACAGCGTGACACAGCGGGGGACACAGCGAGGACGCAGCGGGACACAGCGGAACTCAGCGGGGGACAAAGCGGGAGACAGCAGGGGACACAGCGAGCACACAGCAGGACACAGCGGCCACACAGAGGGGACTCAGTGGGGGACACAGCGGGGGACAAAGAGGGACACCACGGGACACAGTGAGACACAGCGGGACACTGTGGGGGACACAGTAGGACAAAGCGGGGTACACAGCGGGACACAGCGGGCACACAGCGGGGACACAGCGGGACACAGTGGGGACACAGCATGACAGAGCGGGACACAGTCGGACACAGCGGGACACAGTGGGGGACACAGCGGGACACAGCGGGGGACCCAGCGT
>NW_012324511.1:0-1429 GCF_000151885.1 Dipodomys ordii
TCAGTTTCTTCTGCTTCAGGTCCTGCTTCTGCTTCTTCAGCTTCTTCTGTTTCTTGTGCTTCTGCTTCTCCTGCTACTGCTTCTTCTCCTTCTCTTTCTGCTTCTCCTTCTGCTTCTGCTTCTCCTTCTGCTCCTTCTCCTTCTTCTCTTTCTTCTTCTTCTTCTTCTTCTTCTTCTGCTTCTCCTGCTTCTGCTTCTTCTGCTTCTCCTTCCTTTCCTGTGCTTCTGCTTCTCCTTCTCCTTCTTCTGCTTCTCTTTCTGCTTCTGCTTCTTCTGATTCTCCAACTAATCCTTCTTCTTCTCCTTCTGTTTCTGCTTCCCTTTCTGCTTCTTCATCTCCTTCTGCTTCACCTTCTGTTGCTCCTTCTCCTTCTTCTGTTTCTCCCTCTGCTTCTGCTTCGGCTATTTATGCTTCTTCTTGTTCTTCTGCTTCTGCTTCTCCTGTTTCTGCTTCTCCTGCTTCTGCTCCTTATGTTTCTACTGCTTCTTCTTCTGCTTCTGCTTCTTGTGCTTCTAGTTCTCTTTCTGCTTCTGCTTCTCCTGCTTGTTTTTCTGCTTCTTCTGCTGCTTCTCCTTCTGCTGCTTCTTCTACTTCTCCTTCTGCTTCTCTTTTTGCTTCTCTTTCTGCTTCTGCTTCTTCTGTTTCTCCTGCCTGAATTTCTGGTTCTACTTGTTCTGCTGCTTCTCCTTCTGCTTCTGCTCTTACTTCTGCTTCTGTTTCTGCTTCTTCACTTTCGGCTTCTTCCGCTTCTGCTTCTTCTGCTTCTCCTTCCTTTCCTCTGCTTCTGCTTCTCCTTCTACTTCTACTGCTTCTCGTTGTGCTTCTGCTTCTTCTGATTCTGCAACTAATCCTTCTTCTTCTTCTGCTTCTTCCGCTTTTTCTGTTTCTTCTTCTTCTGCTTCAGCTTCTCCTTCTTCTGCTTCTCCTTCTGCTTCTGCTTCTGCTCTTCTCCTTCTTCTGTTTCTTCTGCTTCTGCTTCTCCTGCTTCTTCTTCTTCTGCTTCTCCTACTTCTCCTTCTGCTTCTCCGTCTCCTTCTCCTTCTCCTTCAATTTCTCCTTCTTGTGCTTCTCATTCTGCTTCTGCTTCTCCTGCTTCTGCTTCTTCTGTTTCCCCTTCTGCTTCTCCTTCTGCTTCTCTTTCTGCTTCTTATTCTGCTTCTGCTCCTCCTACTCCTAATATTTCTCTTTCTCCTTCTTCTTCTTCTGCTTCTCGTCCTGCCTCTGCTTCTTCTGCTTGTTCTGTTTCTTCTGCTTCTGCTTTTTCAGCTTCTGCTGCTTCTGCTTCTCCTTCTGCTTCAGGTTCTCCTTCTGGTTCTTGGGCTTCTTCTGTTTCTTCTGCTTCTGCTTCTCCTGCTACTGCTTCTTCTGCTTCTCTTTCTGCTTCTCCTTATGCTTCTGCTTCTCCTTCTGCTCCTTCTCCTTCTTCTG
>NW_012324512.1:0-1429 GCF_000151885.1 Dipodomys ordii
TTCTCAAAGGCAATGCTCTGGCTCAGAGAAGGAGGGGAAGCAGAAGAAGCAGAAGCAGGAGAAGCAGAAGCATAAGAATCCGAAGAAGCAGAAGCAGAACCTGAAGCAGAAGGAGAAGCAGGAGAAGCAGAAGAAGCAGAATCTGGAGAAGCAGAATGACAAGCTGAAGGAGAAGCAGAAGCAGAAAGAGAATCAAAAGCAGAAGGAGAAGCAGAAGAAACAGAAGAAGTAGAAGCAGTAGCAGTTGTAGCAGAAACAGAAGGAGAAGACAAAGGAAAAGCAGAAGAACAAGAAGGAGAAGGAGAAACAGAAGGAGAAGCAGAATGAGAAGCAGGTAAAGCAGAAGAAGAAGAAGCAGAAGGAGAATCAGAAGGATACGCAGAAGAAGGAGAAGGAGAAGCAGAAGCAGAAGAAGATGCAGAAGGAGAAGCAGGAGAAGCAGAAGAAGCAGAAGCAGAAGGAGAAGTAGGAAAAGCAGAAGAAGCAGAAGCAAAAGGAGAAACAAAAGAAGGAGAAGGAGAAGGAGAAGCAGAAGAAGAAGCATAAGGACAAGCACAAGCAGAAGGAGATGCAGAAGGAGAAGCAGGAGAAGCAGAAGAAGCAGAAGCTGAAGGAGAAGCAGAAGTAGGAGAAGGAGAAGGAGGAGAAGCAGAAGGAGAAGCCGAAGCGGAATGAGAAGGGGAAAGAGAAGCAGGAGAAGCACAAGAAGCAGAAGCAGGAGAAGCCGAAAGAGAAGAAGCAGAAGAAGCAGAAATAGAAGAGGAAGTAGAAGCAGAAGCAGAAGGAGAAGCAGCAGAAGAAGTAGAACCAGAAATTCAGGCAGGAGAAACAGAAGAAGCAGAAGCAGAAAGAGAAGCAAAAAGAGAAGCAGAAGGAGAAGTAGAAGAAGCAGCAGAATGAGAAGCAGCAGAAGAAGCAGAAAAACAAGCAGGAGAAGCAGAAGCAGAAAGAGAAGTAGAAGCACAAGAAGCAGAAGCAGAAGAAGAATCAGTAGAAGCATAAGAAGCAGAAGCAGGAGAAGCAGAAGAACAAGAAGAAGCATAAGAAGCAGAAGCAGAAGCAGAGGGAGAAACAGAAGAAGGAGAAGGAGCAGCAGAAGGTGAAGCAGAAGGAGATGGAGAAGCAGAAAGAGAAGCAGAAACAGAAGGAGAAGAAGAAGGATTAGTTGGAGAATCAGAAAAAGCAGAAGCAGAAAGAGAAGCAGAAGAAGGAGAAGGAGAAGCAGAAGCAGAGGAAAGAAAGGAGAAGTAGAAGAAGCAGAAGCGGGAGAAGCAGACGAAGAAGAAGAAGAAGAAGAAGAAGAAGAAGAAGAAGAAGAAGAAGAAGAAGAAGAAGAAGAAGAAGAAGAAGAAGAAGAAGATATGATGATGATGATGATATGATGATGAAGAGAGAGAGAGAGAGAGAGAGAGAGCAGGAGTAGCAGAGC
>NW_012324513.1:0-1429 GCF_000151885.1 Dipodomys ordii
GAAGTAGAAGAAGAAGAAGAAGATGATGAAGAAGAAGATGAAGTAGAAGAAGAAGAAGAAGAAGAAGAAGAGGAAGAAGAAGAAGAAGAAGAAGAAGAAGAAGAAGAAGAAGAAGAAGAAGAAGAAGAAGAAGAAGAAGAAGAAGAAGGATAAGAAGCAGAAAGAGAAGCAGAAACAGAAGGAGAAGCAGAAACAGAAGCAGAAGAAGCCGAAGAAGCAGAAGCAGAACCTGAAGCAGAAGGAGAAGCAGAAGAAGCAGAATCTGGAGAAGAAGGAGAACCAGAAGGAGAAGCAGAAGCAGAAAGAGGAGCAAAAGCAGTAGGAGAAGCACAAAGAGAAGCAGAAGATACAGAAGAAGCAGATGCAGTAGCAGAAGATGCAGAAGATGCAGAAGCAGAAGGAGAAGCACAAGGAAAAGCAGAAGAACGAGAAGGAGAAGGAGACACAGAAGGAGAAGCAGAAAGAGAAGCAGAACAAGGAGCAGGAAACGGAAAAGCAGCCGGAGAAGCAGAAAGAGCAGCAGAAGGAGAAGCAGGAGATGCAGAAACAGGAGAAGCAGAAGTAGAAGAATCAGGAGAAGGACAAGAAGCAGAAGCAGAAGGAGAAGCAGAAAAAGAAATAGAAGCAGAACGAGAAGGAAGGGAAGCAGAAGCAGCAGAAGCAGGAGAAGCAGAAGCATAAGAATCCGAAGAAGCAGAAGCAGAACTTGAAGCAGAAGGAGAAGCAGGAGAAGCAGAAGAAGCAGAATCTGGAGGAGCAGAATAAGAAGCTGAAGGAGAAGCAGAAGCAGAAAGAGAATCAAAAGCAGAAGGAGAAGCAGAAGAAACAGAAGAGGTAGAAGCTGTAGCAGTTGTAGCTGAAGCAGAAGGAGAAGCAGAAGGAAAAGTAGAAGAACAAGAAGGAGAAGGAGAAACAGAAGGAGAAGCAGAAGGAGAAGCAGAAAGAGAAGCAGGTAAAGCAGAAGAAGAAGAAGAAGCAGAAGGAGAATCAGAAGGAGAAGCAGAAGAAGGAGAAGGAGAAGCAGAAACAGAAGAAGATGCAGAAGGAGATGCAGGAGAAGCAGAAGAAGCAGAAGCAGAAGGAGAAGCAGGAAAAGCAGAAGAAGCAGAAGCAAAAGAAGGAGAAGGAGAAGCAGAAGCAGAAGAAGGAGCATAAGGACAAGCACAAGCAGAAGGAGATGCAGAAGGAGAAGCAGGAGAAGCAGAAGAAGCAGAAGCTGAAGGAGAAGCAGAAGTAGGAGAAGGAGAAGGAGGAGAAGCAGAAACAGAAGGAGAAGCAGAAGCGGAATGAGAAGCAGAAAGAGAAGCAGGAGATGCACAAGAAGCAGAAGCAGGAGAAGCCGAAAGAGAAGAATCAGAAGAAGCAGAAACAGAAGCAGAAGTAGAAGCAGAAGGAGAAGCAGCAGAAGAAGTAGAACCAGAAATCAGGC
>NW_012324514.1:0-1429 GCF_000151885.1 Dipodomys ordii
TCTCCCTTCTGCTCTTCATACTCCCTAATCCTTCTCTTTCTCCTTCTCATTCTTCTTCTTCTGCTTCTCGATCTGCTTCTGCATCTGATTCTTCTGCTTGTTCTATTCATCTGCTTCAGGTCCTGCTTCTGCTTCTTCAGCTTCTTCTGTTTGTTGTTCTTCTGCTACTCCTGCTACTGCTTCTTCTCCTTCTCTTTCTGCTTCTCCTTCAGCTTCTGCTTCTCCTTCTGCTCCTTCTCCTTCTGCTCCTTCTCCTTCTTCTGTTTCTTCTTCTTCTTCTTCTTCTTCTTCTTCTTCTTCTTCTTCTTCTTCTTCTTCTTCTTCTTCTTCTTCTTCTGCTTCTTCTGCTTCTTCTGCTTCTTCTGCTTCTTCTGCTTCTTCTTCTTCTCCCGCTTCTGCTTCTTCTGCTTCTCCTTCCTTTCCTCTGCTTCTGCTTTTTCTTCTCCTTCTTCGGCTTTTGCTTCTGCTTCTTCTGATTCTCCAACTAATCCTACTTCTTCTCCTTCTGTTTCTGCTTCTCTTTCTGTTTCTGCATCTCCTTCTGCTTCACCTTCTGCTGCTCCTTCTTCTGTTTCTCCCTCTGCTTCTGCTTCTGCTTCTTATGCTTCTTCTTTTTCTTCTGTTTCTGCTTCTCCTGCTTCTGCTTCTATGCTTCTACTGCTTCTTCTTCTGCTTCAGCTTCTTCTGCTTCTAATTCTCTTTCTATTTCTGCTTCTCCTGCTTGTTTTTCTGCTTCTTCTGCTGCTTCTCCTTCTGCTGCTTCTTCTACTTCTCCTTCTGCTTCTCTTTTTGCTTCTCTTTCTGCTTCTGCTTCTTCTGTTTCTCCTGCCTGAATTTCTGGTTCTACTTCTTCTGCTGCTTTTCTTTCTGCTTCTGCTTCTACTTCTGCTTCTGTTTCTGCTTCTTCTGCTTCTTCTCTTTCGGCTTCTCCTGCTTCCGCTTCTTGTGCTTCTCCTGCTTCTCTTTCTGCTTCTCATTCCGCTTCTGCTTCTCTTTCTGCTTCTGCTTCTCCTCCTTCTCCTTCTCCTACTTCTGCTTCTCCTTCAGCTTCTGCTTCTTCTGCTTCTCCTGCTTCTCCTTCTGCATCTCCTTCTGCTTGTGCTTGTCCTTATGCTTCTTCTTTTGCTTCTGCTTCTCCTTCTCCTTCTTTTGCTTCTCCTTTTGCTTCTGCTTCTTCTGCTTTTCCTGCTTCTCCTTCTGCTTCTGCTTCTTCTGTTTCTCCTTCTTCTCCTTCTGCATCTTCTTCTGCTTCTGCTTCTCCTTCTTCTGCTTCTCCTTCTGATTCTCCTTCTGCTTCTTCTTCTTCTGCTTTACCTTCTTCTCTTTCTGCTTCTCCTTCTGCTTCTCCTTCTGCTTCTCCTTCTCCTTCTTGTTCTTCTCCTTTTCCTTCTGCTTCTCCTTCTGCTTCTGCTACAACGGCTACTGCTTC
>NW_012324515.1:0-1429 GCF_000151885.1 Dipodomys ordii
ACAAGAAGCAGGAGAAGCACAAGAAGCAGAAGCAGGAGAAGCCGAAAGAGAAGAAGCAGAAGAAGCAGAATCAGAATCAGAAGTAGAAGCAGAAGGAGAAGCAGCAGAAGAAGTAGAATTAGAAATTCAGGCAGGAGAAACAGAAGAAGCAGAAGCAGAAGCAGAAGGCGAAGCAAAAAGAGAAGGAGAAGGAGAAGGAGAAGAAGCAGCAGAAGGAGAAGCAGCAGAAGAAGCAGAAAAACAAGCAGGAGAAGCAGAAGCAGAAAGAGAAGTAGAAGCAGAAGAAGCAGAAGCAGAAGAAGAAGCAGTAGAAGCATAAGAAGCAGAAGCAGGAGAAGCAGAAACAGAAGAAATAAAGAAGCATAAGATGCAGAAGCAAATGGAGAAACAGAAGTAGGAGAAAGAGCAGCAGAAGGTGAAGCAGAAGGAGATGCATAAGCAGAAAGAGAAGCAGAAACAGAAGGAGAAGAAGAAGGAGAAGTTGGAGAATCAGAAGAAGCAGAAGCAGAAAGAGAAGCAGAAACAGAAGGAGAAGCAGAAATAGAAGCAGAAGAAGCCGAGGAAGCAAAAGCAAAACCTAAAGCAGAAGGAGAAGCAGGAGAAGCAGAAGAAGCAGAATCTGGAGAAGAAGAAGGAGAACCAGAAGGAGAAGCAGAAGCAGAAAGAGAAGCAAAAGCAGAAGGAGAAGCAGAAGGAGAAGCAGAAGAAACAGAAGAAGCAGAATCAGTAGCAGAAGAAGCTGAAGATGCAGAACTAGAAAGAGAAGCAGAAGGAATAGCAGAGATGAGAAGGAGAAATAGAAGGAAAAGCAGAAGAGAAGCAGGAAAGCAGAAGAACAGAAGCAGACGGAGAAGCAGAAGAAGGAGAAGGAGAAGCCGGAGCAGAAGAAGAAGCAGAAGGAAAAGCACAAGCAGAAGGAGATGCAGAAGGAGAAGCAGGAAATGCAGAAGACACAGAAGCAGAAGATGAAGAAGAAGGAGAAGAATCAGAATCAGAAGAAGCAGAAATAGAAAGAGAAGCCGACGAAGAGAAGCAGAACGAGAAGCAGGAGAAGCAGAAGAAGTACAAGCGGGAGAAGCAGAAGTAGAAGAAACAGAAGAAGGAGAAGGAGCAGAACCAGAAGGAGAAGCAGAAGGAGAAGCAGAAAGAGAAGCAGGAAAAGCAGAAGAAGCAGAAGCAGGAGAAGCAGAAGGAGAAGAAAGAGGAGAAGGACAAGAAGCAGAAAGAGAAGCAGTAGAAGCAGAAGAGGCAGGAAAAGCAGAAGCAGAAGAAAGAGAAGAAGAAGAAGACGAAGAAGAAGAAGAAGCAGCAGCAGCATAAGGAGAAGCATAAGGAGAAGCATAAGGAGAAGTATAAGGAGAAGTAGTAGAAGCAGAAGAAGCAGAAGTAGGAGAAGTAGAATCAGAAGAAATAGAAGAAGGAGAAGAAG
>NW_012324516.1:0-1429 GCF_000151885.1 Dipodomys ordii
AGCGTGGGACAGTGGAGACACAGTGTGACACAGCTGTGGACAGAGTGGCTGGCACATCGGGACATAGCGGGTCACAACAATGGACTCAGTGGGACACAGTCGGGACACAGTGTGGGATACAGCTAGGACACAATCGGGACAAAGCGGGACTCAGCGGCGAACACAGCGGGGTCACAGCAGGACACAGCGGGAGACACAGCGATCCACAGTGGGGACACAGCATGACACATTGGGACTCAGCGGGGTACACAGCGGGACACAGCGGCGGTCACAACGGGGGACTCAGCGGGACACATCGGTGGACACAATGAGGACACAGCGGGCCACAGTGGGACACAGTGGAGACACAGCGGGGACAAAGCGGGACACAGCGGGACACAGCGGGACACAGCGGGACTCAGCGGGGGACACAGAGAGGACACAGCGGGATACAGCGGTACACAACTGGACACAGCGGGGACACAACGGGACACAGCGGGGACACAGAGGGGGCACAGCGGAACACAGCGGGACATAGTGGGGGACACAGCGGGAAACAATGGGATACACCGGGGGACAAAGTGGGGACACAGCGGGGGCACAGCGGGAAACAGCGGGACACAGGGAGGGACACAGGGGGGACACAGCGTGGACACAGCGGGGACACAGCTGGGAAACAGCGGGGGACACATTGGGAGACAGCGGGGACACAGCAGGGACACTGCAGGACACAGCGGATCACAGCGGGGAAATAGTGGGGGACACAGCGGAGGACACAGTGGGATAAAGAAGGACACAGCGAGGACACAGCGGGGACATAGGGTGACACTGCGGGACACAGTGGGACACAGCGGGGACACAGAGGGACATAGAGGTTACACAGCCAGGACACACCAGGGACACAGCGGAACACAGCGGGGACACAGCGGGGACACAGAGGGACCCAGCGGGACCCAGCGGGGACACAGCGGGGACACAGCGGGGGACACAGAGGCGGACAAAGCACGACACAGCGGGACACAGCGGGAGACAGCGGGACACAGCGAGGACACAGCGAGGACACAGCGGGACACAGCGGGACACAGCGGGGAACACAGCGGGGGAAACAGCGGGACACAGCTGGGGACACAGCATGGACACAGCGGGTCACAGTGCGGAAATAGTGGGGGACACAGCTGGGGACACAGCGGGATACAGAAGGACACAGCGAGGACACAGCGGGACACAGGAGGACACAGCGGGGACACAGCTTGGACACAGCGGGGGACACATTGGGACACAGCGGGGACACAGAGGGACTCAGCGGTTACACAGCGATGACAAACCAGGCACACAGTGGGACACAACGGACACACAGCGGGGAAATCGTGGGGGACACAGCAGAGGACAAAGCGGGATATAGAAGGACACAGTGGAACACAGCGGGGTACACAGGCCGAAATAAGCAGGA
>NW_012324517.1:0-1429 GCF_000151885.1 Dipodomys ordii
TAGACGAGGGTCACGCTGTCAATAGAATCTAATTCACGCCATACATGGAGCCTAGGTATAAACTTTTTCGGGCATGATGCGAGATGTTGAGGGGATGAGCAGCATGGAATCGCTGAGGAGAGAAGAGGAGACAGCGGATATATCACTGCCATTTACCATCCAATGTTGAATCTAGAAGTTAACTCAAAAATATCACAAGTCAGAAAAGGGGATGGTCCAGACGGAACAATACCCCAGTAAACACGTCGGCTGGCGGTCGAAACCCCGCCCTTCCCCCTCCCCGTCGTCATGGCTACGACAGAGGAAAAGCAAATGATGATAATAATGAATCATAACAACCTATATGTATGTGTATGTCAGAACTCTCACTCCCCACTGCCGGCTAGGTGAGGACTGACTGACTGAGTGAGTGACTGACCCGACCCGTGTTTTGCCCCTACCGCCGCCCCATCCACCTTGTCGACGGCGAACGCGCGCCATCTAGTGGTGGTTTTGTGAATTGCAGTTTTCTCTCATGAAATGCATGGGGGAAAAAAAGAACAAACAAACCACGCACTGACTGACTGAGAAAACCGGCCCAGGCTGGCTGGCCCCGAGAGAGACTGCCTTCTTTTCAGAGAAGGGGTGGGGTGGGGATGATGATGTGCCTCGTTGGAGTATGGGGCCCATGCATAGGCAGGCAGGCAGGCAGGCAGGCTCGGAGTGGGACCGTTGTGTGTTGGAGCGCCAGTGCAGTAGCTCAAGCCCCAGGATTAACTGGCAAGTCGAGAGGAAAAGGAGGGAGGGAGTGCGGGCGGGCGGGCGGGCGGGAGAGAGAATTCAAACGAGAGAGAGAGAGAGAGAGATAGACAGACAGACAGACAGACAGACAGACAGACAGACAGACAGACAGAGACAAAGAGAGACACACAGAGAGAAATAGAGAAACAGAAACAGAGAGACAAGAGACAGAGACGTGGTGAATTGGTCCGGCTGGACTACATACATGCTCTGTCGCGTCCGATCTTTGAGTTTCCTCAAAGATGCACGCACGCACACACACAGATACACTGAGATGCCCTCTGCCCCCTCTTCTCTCCTCTCCAATTCCCCCGCCCCTTCCCCCCTCCCCCCCGTCAGGCACCAGAAATGAGATCCCTCCCCTTCGCCTATTGCGTCAATTACAAACAAAAGGCAGCGTGAGATTCAAGCAAATTTGTTTTATTTGGTTCCGAGGGTAGGGTTGTGGATTTTGGTGCGGGGGTGGGGTCGGAGGTCGTGGTCGTGGTCGAGTAATCGCTTGCGGGGGGGGGGTGAGGATGGACGGTTACGCCACCTGCATGGATGGCTCGCGTTCCCCTCTGGCTGTCTGGTTGCCGCTGAGTGCTTCAGATATCACCATCCGGTCAGGAAGCAGGGGCTGGAAGATAAAGAGATATTAAAGAGATAA
>NW_012324518.1:0-1429 GCF_000151885.1 Dipodomys ordii
CAGCGGGACACAGCGGGAACAGTGTGACCCTGCGTGGACACAGAGGGACACAGCGGAGACACAGCGGAACACAGTGGGGGACAGAGCATGGGACAAAATGATACATAGCGGGGACAAAGCTGGCCACAGTGGGGTACACAGCGGGACGCAGCGGGGACACAGCGGGGACAAAGCGGGACACAGCGGGTCACAGGAGGGATACAGCGGGACACAGCGGGACACAGCGGGGGACACAGCGGGACACAGCGGGGGACACAGCGAGGACACAGCGGGACACAGCGGGGGACAGAGCTGTATACAGCAGGACACAGCTGGGACACAACAGGGACACAGCGGGGGACACAGCGGAACACAGCGGGACACAGCGGGGGACACAGCGGGACACAGAGGGGGACACAGAGGGGTACACAGCGGGACACAGCGGGGAACACAGCCAGAACACAGCGGGACCGAACAGGACACAGCGGGACACAGGGTGGGACACAGTGGGACACAGAGGGGAACACAGAGTGGTACACAGCGGGACACAGCGGGGAGCACAGCGAGGACACAAAGGGACACATCGGGGGACACAGCGAGGACACAGCGGAACAGAGCGTGGGACACAGCGAGGACACAGCGGGACATAGCGGGACACAGCGGGACACAGCAGGGACACAGCAGTAGACACAGCGGGACACAGTGCGGGACACAGCAGGACACAGCAGGGGACAAAGCGAGGACACAGCGGGACACAGCGGGACACAGCGTCGATACAGCGGGGAAACAGCGGGACACAGCGGGGTACACAGCTGGGGACACAACGGGGCACAGCAGGGGACACAGCGAGGACACAGCGGAACACAGCGTGGGACACAGCGAGGACACAGCGGGAAACAGCGGGGACACAGCGGGCACTCACTAGGGGACACAGCGGGGGACAAAGAGGGACACCACGGGACACAGCGGGGACACTGCAGGGACACAGCGGGACCAAGCGGGGGACACAGCGGGACACAGCGGGGGACACAGCAGGGGACAGCGGAGACAGAGAGGGGAAACAGCGGGACAGAGCGGTGACACAGCTGGATACAACGGAGTACACAGCGGGACACAGCGGGCACACAAAGGGACACAGCGGGACACAGCGGGGGACCCAGCGAGGACACAGCGGGACACAGGGGAGGACAAAGGGAGGACACAGTGGGGGACACAGCGGGGGACATAGCGGGACACAGCCGGGAACACAGCGAGGACACAGCGGGACCCAGCAGGACACAGCGTCGATACAGCGGGGACACAGCGTTACACAGCGTGGTACAAAGCTGTGGACACAACGGGACACAGTGGGGGCACAGACGGACACAGCAAGACACAGTGGGACACAGCGGGGACAAAGCGTAGAACAGAGCGGGGGACAGAGCGGGAGACAGCAAGGACACAGCGAGGA
>NW_012324519.1:0-1429 GCF_000151885.1 Dipodomys ordii
GAAGGAGAACAGAAGTAGGAGAAGGAGAAGGAGAAGGAAGGGCAGCAGAAGCAATAGGAGAAGTAGAAGGAGAAGCAGAAGCAGAATGAGAAGCAAAAAGAGAAGCAGTAGAAGCAGAAAAACCAGGAGAAGCAGAAGAAAGAGAAGAAGAAGAAGAAGAAGAAGAAGAAGAAGAAGAAGAAGAAGAAGAAGAAGAAGAAGAAGAAGAAGAAGAAGAAGAAGAAGAAGAAGAAGAAGGAGAAGCATAAGGAGAAGCATAAGGAGAAGCATAAGGAGAAGCAGTAGATGCAGGAGAAGCAGAAGAAATAGAATAAGCAAAAGAAGCAGAAGCAGAAGCAGTGGGAGAAGCAGAAGAAGGAGAAGGAGAAGGAGCAGCAGAAGGAGAAGCAGAAGCAGAAAGAGAAGAAGAAACAGAAGGAGAACAAAAGGATACGCAGGAGAATCAGAAGAAGCAGAAGTAGTAACAGAAAGAGAAGTAGAAGAAGGAGAAGCAGAAGTAGAATCAGAAGAAACAGAAGAAGAAGAAGAAGAAGAAGAAGAAGAAGAAGAAGAAGAAGAAGAAGAAGAAGAAGAAGAAGAAGAAGAAACAGAAGCAAAAGAAACAGAAGAAGGAGAAGAGCAGAAGCAGAAGGAAAAGCAGAAGCAGAAGGAGAAGCAGAAAGAGAAGCAGGAGAAGCTGAAGAAGCAGGAGAAGCAGAAGCAGAAGAAACAGGAGAAGCCGAAGAAGCAGAAACAGAATCTGAAGCAGAAGGAGAAACAGAAGAAGCACAATCTGAAGCAGAAGCAGAAGAAACAGAAATAGTAGAATAAGCAGAAGCAGAAGCACCAGGAGAAGCCGAAGAAGAAGAAGGAGGAGGTGAAAGAGAAGGATTAGGAGTAGGAGAAGCAAAAGGATAAGCAGAACCAGAAAGAGACGCAGAAGGAGAAGCAGCACAAGAAGTAGGAGTAGCAGGAGAAGAAGAAGCAGGAGAAGCAGAAGAAACAGAAGGCGCAGAAGCAGAATGAGAAGCAGAAGGAGAAATTGAAGCAGAAGCAGAAGCAGAAGGAGAAGCAGAAGCAGAAGAAGAAGCAGAAGAAGGAGAAGGACAAGGAGAAGGAGAAAGAGAAGCAGAAAGAGAAGCAGAACGAGAAGCAGGAGAAGCAGAAGCTGGAGAAGCCGAAGCAGAAGAAACAGAAGAAGGGGAAGAAGCAGAAGGAGAAGCAAAAACAGAAGGAAAAGCAGAAAGAGAAGCAGGAGAAGCAGAAGAAGCAGCAGCAGAAGAAGCAGAAGAAGCCGAAAAAGCAAAAGCAGAACTTGAAGCAGAAGGAGAAGCAGAAGAAGCAGAATCTGGAGAAGCAGAAGGAGAAGCAGAAGCAGAAAGAGAAGCAAAAGCAGAAGGAGAAGCAGAAGAAACAGAAGAAGCAGAGGCAGTATCAGAAGAAGCAGAAG
>NW_012324520.1:0-1429 GCF_000151885.1 Dipodomys ordii
TCACCCCTGTGTCCCCGCTGTGTCCTCGCTGTGTTCCCCTCTGTGTCCCGTTATGTGCCCCACTGTGTCCCCCTCTGTGTCCCGCTGTGTCCTCCGCTGAGTCCTGCCGTATCCCAGCTGTGTCCCGCTTTGTCCCACCTGTGTCCCCCACTGTGTCCGGCTGTGTCCCGCTGTGTGCCCCGCTGTGTCCCCCGCTGTGTCCCGCTGTGTCCCCCGTGTGTCCCGCTGTGTCCACTGCTGTGTCCCCGTTGTGTCCCGCTGTTTTTCGCTATGTCTCGCTGTTTCCTCGCTGTGTCCCCCTCTCTGTCCTGCTGTGTCATCGCTGTGTCCCCGCTGTGTCTCGCTGTGTCCCCCGCTGTGTCCCGCTGTGTCCCGTTGTGTCCCTGCTGGGACCCGCTGTGGCCCGCTGTGTCCCCGCTGTGTCCCCGATGTTTCCCACTGTGTACCCCTCTTTGTCCTGGTTGGTCCCTGCTGTGTCTCGCTGTGTCCCACGCTCTGGCCCCTCTGTGTTTTGCTGTGTCCCCCGCTGTGTCCAGCTTTGTCCCCAGCTGTGTCCCGCTGTGTCCCCGCAGGGTCACCGCTGTTTCCCGCTGTGTCCCGCTCTGTTCCGTGGTGTTCCTCTGTGTCCCCCGCTATGTCCCCCGCTTTGTCACCGCTGTATCCCGCTGTGTCCCACTGTGTCCCCCGCTGTTTCCCGTTGTGTCCCCAGCTGTGTACCCCGCTGTGTTCTGCTGTGTCACACTGTGTCCCTTGGTGTACCCCTTTGTCCCCCGCTGTGTCCCCCGCTGAGTCCCCGCTGTGTCCCCGCTGTGACCCGCTGTGTCCTCGCGGTGTCCCCCGCTGTCTTCCACTCTATCCCATGCTGTGTCCCGCTCTGTTCCCGCTTTGTCCCCCTCTGTGTCCCTATGTGTCCCGCTGTGTACCGTGCTGTGTCCTGCTATGTTCCCGCAGTGTCCCCGCTGTGTCCCGCTGTGTCCCGTTTTGTCCCGTGGTGTCCCGCTTTGTCCCCCGCTGTGTCCCCCGTTGAGTCCCCGCTGTGTCCCCGCTGTGTCCTCCCTGTGATCTCCGCTGTGTCCCGCTGTGTCCCCCGCAGTGTCCCGCTGTGTCTTCTACTGTGTCCCCGCTGTGTCCCGCTTTGTCCCGCTTAGTCCCGCTGTGTCCTGGCTGTGTCCCACGCTGTGTTCCACTGTGTCCTCGCTGTGTCCTCCGATGTGTCCGTTTGTGTCCCCCTGTGTGTACCCTCTGTGTCCCGCTGTGTCCCCGCTGAATCGATGCTGTGTCCCGCTTGGTCCCGCTGTGTCCTCGCTGTGTTCCCCGCTGTGTCTCGCTGTGTACCCTTCTGTGTCCCACTCTGTGTCCCAATGTGTCCCCCACTGTGTCCCGTTGTGTCCCGCTGAGTACTGCTGTGTCCCCTTCTGAGTCCCAATGT
>NW_012324521.1:0-1429 GCF_000151885.1 Dipodomys ordii
TCATCGATACAGCGGGCACACAGCGGGACACAGCGGGGTACACAGCTGGGGACACAATGGGACACAGCAGGGGACACAGCGAGGACACAGCGGAACACAGCGGGACACAGCTTGGGACACAGCGGGGACACAGTGGGACACAGCGGGGGACAGAGCGAGGACACAGTGGGGGACAGAGTGAGGACACAGCGGGATAGAGCGGGACACAGCGTGGGACAAAGTGGGAGACAGCGGGGGACACAGCGGGACACAGCGGGGGACAGAGCGAGGACACAGCGGGATAGAGCGGGACACAGCGAGGACCCAGCGGAACACAGCGTGGGACACAGTGGCGGACACAGTGGGACACAGCGGGACACAGCGGGGGACACAGGGAGGACACAGCGGGACCCAGCGGGACCCAGCATCGATACAGCGGGGACACAGCGGGACACAGCGAGGTACACAACTGGGGACACAACGGGACACAGCGGGGAACACATGGAGGACATAGCGGGACCCAGCGGGACCCAGCGTCGTTACTGCGGGGTCACAGCGGGACACAGCAGGGTGCATAGCTGGGGACACAACGGGACACTGCGGGGGACACAGAGAGTACCCAGTGGGACACAGCGGTACACAGCGGGGACACTGCGGGAACATAGTGGGACACAGCGGGTACACAGTGGGACACAGCGGGACACAGCTAGGGACACAGCGGGGACAAAGCGGCAGACAGCGGGGGACACAGCGAGGACACAGTGGGACACAGCGGCGACACAGATGGGACTCAGCGGGACAAAGCGGGGGACACAGAGGGACACAGCGGGACACAGTGGGGGACACAGCGAGGGACAGCGGAGACAGAGAGGGGCCAAAGCAAGACACAGCGGTGACACAGCTGGACACAACAGAGTACACAGCAGGACACAGCCGGGCACACAGCGGGGACACAGCGGGACACAGCAGGGACCAAGCGAGACATAGCGGGACACAGCCGAACACAGCAGGGGGCACAGCGGGACACAGCGGGGGACCCAGCGAGGACACAGCAGGGAACACAGCAAGGACACAGCGGGACACAGCAGGACACAGCGTCCATACAGCGGGGACACAGTGTTACACAGTGTGGTACCCAGCTGTGGACACAACGGGACAGAGTGGGGGCACAGCGAGACACAGCGGGACACAGCGAGGACACAGCGGGACACATTGGTGACACAGCGGGGGACACAGCAGGACACAGCAGCGGACACAGCGGGGGACACAGCGGGACACAGCGCGACACAGCGGGAGACACAATGGGGACACAGCGGGACACAGCGGGGGACACAGCGAGGACACAGCGGAACATAGCAGGGGACACAGAGAGGACACAGCGGGACACAGCGAGACACAGCGGGACACAGCATGGACACAGCAGTACACACAGCGGGACATAGCGGGGGAC
>NW_012324522.1:0-1428 GCF_000151885.1 Dipodomys ordii
CAGGTTCTCCTTTTGCTTCTTTACATTCTTATGCGTCTGCTTCTCCTGCTTCTGCATCTTCTGCTTTCCCTCCTTCTCTTCCTGCTTCTGCTTCTGTTTCTGCTTCTCCTTCTGCTTCCACTTCTTGTCCTTCTTGTGTTTCTTCTGCTTCTGATTCTCAAGTTTCTGCATCCCTGCTTCTCCTTCTGCTGCTCTTTCTGCTTCTCCTGCTGCTTTTCCTTCTCCTGCTCCTTCTTCTGCTTCTATTTCTGCTTCTCCTTCTGTTTCTCCTACTCCTTCTCCTTCTCGTTCTTCTGCTTTTCCTTCTGCTTCTGCATCTTCTGCTTCTTCTGCTAATGCCTCTGCTTCTTCTGTTTCTTCTGCTTCCCCTTCTGCTTCTCCTTCTGCTTTTGCTTTTCTTTCTGCTTCTGCTTCTCCTTCTGCTTCTCCAGATTCTGCTTCTTCTGCTTCTCCTGCTTCTCCTTCTGCTTCAGGTTCTGCTTCTGCTTCTTCGTCTTCTTCTGCTTCTGGTTCTCCTGCTGATGCTTCTTCTGCTTCTCCTGCTTCTCTTTCTGCTTTTCCTTCTGTTTTAGCTTCTCCTTCTGCTTCTGCTTCTTCTCCTTCCTATGTTTCTTCTGCTTCTGCTTCTCTTGCTTCTCGTTGTGCTTCTCTTTCTGCTTCTCCTTCTCCTTCTTCTGCTTCTCCTTCTGCTTCTGCTTCTCCTTCTGCTTCTGCTTCTGCTTCAATTTCTCCTTCTGCTTCTCATTCTGCTTCTGCGTCTTCTGTTTCTTCTGCTTCTCCTGCTTCTGCTTCTCCTGCTTCTCCTACTTCTCGTGCTGCTTTTACTTCTGCGTCTCTTTCTGCTTCTGCTTATCCTTTTGCTTCTCCTACTCCTAATCCATCTCTTTCGCCTTCTCCTTCTCCTTCTTCTGCTTCTCCTGCTTCTCCTTCTGCATCTTCTTCTGCTTCTGCTTCTCCTTCTGCTGCTTCTTCTGCTTCTGCTTCTCCTGCTTCTGCTTCTCCCTCTGATTCTGCTTCTTATGCTTATTCTTTTCTTCTGCTTCTGCTTCTCCTGCTTCTTCTCCTTCTCCTTTTTCTTCTTCTTCTTCTTCTTCTTCTTCTTCTTCTTCTTCTTCTTCTTCTTCTTCTTCTTCTTCTTCTTCTTCTTCTTCTTCTTCTTCTTCTTCTTCTTCTTCTTCTCTTTCTGCTGCTTCTGCTTTTCTGCTTCTTCTTCTTCTACTGCTTCTCTTTCTGCTTCTCCTTCTGCTTCTGCTTCTCCTTCTGCTTCTCCTATTGCTTCTGTGGCTCTTCCTTCTCCTTCTCCTACTTCTCCTTCTCCTTCTGCTTCTGCTTCTTATGCTTCTCCTGCTGCTCCTTCTGCATCTTCTTCTCCTTCTGCTTCTCCTTCTGCTGCTTCTTCTGCTTCTGTTTCTCTTTCTGCTTCTCCTT
>NW_012324523.1:0-1428 GCF_000151885.1 Dipodomys ordii
TTCTCCTTCTCCTTCTCCTTCAATTTCTCCTTCTTGTGCTTCCATTCTTCATCTGCTTCTCCTGCATCTGCTTCTTCTGTTTCTCTTTCTGCTTCTCCTTCTGCTTCTCTTTCTGCTTCTTTTTCTGCTTCTGCTCCTCCTACTCCTAATCCTTCTCTTTCTCCTTCTTCTTCTTCTGCTTCTCGTTCTGCTTCTGCTTCTTCTGCTTGTTCTGTTTCTTCTGCTTCTGCTTTTCCAGCTTCTGCTGCTTCTGCTTCTCCTTCTGCTTCAGGTTCTCCTTCTGATTCTTGGGCTTCTTCTGTTTCTTCTGCTTCTGCTTCTCCTGCTACTGCTTCTTCTGCTTCTCTTTCTGCTTCTCCTTCTGCTCCTTCTCTTTCTTCTGTTTCTTCTTCTTCTTCTTCTGCTTCTCCCGCTTCTGCTTCTTCTGCTTCTCCTGCTTGTCCTTCTCCTTCTGCTTCTCCTTCTCCTTCTTCTCCTTCTCTTTCTGCTTCTGCTTCTTCTGATTCTCCAACTTCTCCTTCTTCTTCTCCTTCTGTTTCTGCTTCTCTTTCTGCTTCTGCATCTCCTTCTGCTTCACCTTCTGCTGCTCATTCTCCTTCTTCTGTTTTTCCCTCTGCTTCTGCTTCTTATGCTTCTTCTTTTTCTTCTGGTTCTGCTTCTCCTGCTTCTGCTTCTCCTGCTTCTTCTTCTTCTTTATCTTCTTCTTCTTCTTCTTCTTCTTCTTCTTCTTCTTCTTCTTCTTCTTCTTCTTCTTCTTCTTCTTCTTCTTCTTCTTCTTCTTCTTCTTCTTCTTCTTCTGCTTCTGCTTCTTCTGCTTCTACTGCTTCTCGTTCTGCTTCTCATTCTGCTTCTGCTTCTCCTTCTGCTTCTCCTATTGCTTCTGCTGCTCTTCCTTCTCCTTCTCCTACTTCTACTTCTTCTTCTGCGTCTGCTTCTTCTGCTTCTAATGCTTCTCCTTCCGCATCTTCTTCTGCTTCTTCTTCTCCTTCTGCTGCTTTTTCTGCTTCTGCTTCTCCTTCTGCTTCTTCTGCTTCTCCTTCTCATTCTCCTTCTGCTTCTGCTTCTGTTTTTCCTTCTCCTTCTCGTTCTTCTGCTTTTCCTTTGGCTTCTGCTGCAACTGCAACTGCTTCTGCTTCTTCTGTTTCTTCTGCTTCTCCTTCTGCTTTTGATTCTCTTTCTGCTTCTGCTTCTCCTTCAGCTTCTCCTTCTCCTTCTCCAGATTCTGCTTCTTCTGCTTCTCCTGCTTCTCCTTCTGCTTCAGGTTCTGCTTCTGCTTCTTCGGATTCTTATGCTTCTGCTTCTCCTGCTGCTTCTTCTTTTGCTTCCCCTCCTTCTCTTTCTGCTTCACCTTCTGCTTCTGCTTCTTGTCCTTCTCCTGTTTCTTCTGCTTCTCTTGTTTCTACATCTCCTGCTTCTCCTTCTGCTGCC
>NW_012324524.1:0-1428 GCF_000151885.1 Dipodomys ordii
GCTTGTGCTTTTCCTTCTGCTTCTCTCTGCTTCGGCTTCTCCTTCTCTTCTTCTCCGTCTCTTCTGTTCTCTGCTTTTCCTGCGTCTCCTTCTGCTTCTCTTTCTGTTTCTCCTTCTCGTTCTTCTGCTATTCCTTCTGCTTCTCTTTCTGGTTCTGCATCTTCAGCTTCTTCTGCTACTGATTCTGCTTCTTCTGTTTCTTCTGCTTCTCCTTCTGCTTTTGCTTCTCTTTCTGCTTCTGCTTCTCCTTCTGGTTCTCCTTCTTCTTCTCCAGATTCTGCTTCTTCTGCTCCTCCTGCTTCTCCTTCTGCTTTAGGTTCTGCTTTTGCTTCTTCGGATTCTTCTGCTTCTATTTTTGCTTCTCCTTCTGTTTCTGCTTCTCTTTCTGCTTCTGCTTCTTCTCCTTCTTCTATTTCTTCTGATTCTGCTTCTCCTGCTTCTGCTTCTCCTGCTTCTCCTTCTGTTTCTCTTTATGCTTCTCCTTCTGCTTCTCCTTCTTCTGCTTCTACTACTGCTTCTGCTTCTCCTTCTGCATCTTCTTCTGTTTCAATTTCTCCTTCTTCTGCTTTTCATTCTTCTTCTGCTTCTCCTGCTTCTCCTTCTCATTCTCCTTCTCTTTCTGCTTCTGCTTATCCTTCTGTTTCTCCTACTCCTAATCCTTCTCTTTCTCCTTGTTCTTCTTCTGCTTCTCATTCTTCTTCTGCTTCTTCTGCTTGTTCTATTTCTTCTGCTTCTACTTTTCCAGCTTCTGCTGCTTCTGCTTCTCCTTCTGCTTCAGGTTCTCCTTCTGCTTCTTGAGCTTCTTCTGTTTCTTCTGCTTCTGCTTCTCCTGCTACTGCTTCTTCAGCTTCTTCTGCTTCTCTTTTGCTTCTCCTTCTGCTTCTGCTTCTCCTTCTGCTCCTTCTCTTTCTTCTGTTTCTTCTTCTTCTTCTTCTGTTCCTCCCGCTTCTGCTTCTTCTGCTTCTCCTGCTTTTCCTTCTCCTTCTGCTTCTCCTTCTCCTGCTTCTCCTTCTCTTTCTGCTTCTGCTTCTGCTTCTTCTGATTCTCCAACTTCTCCTTCTTCTTCTCCTTCTGTTTCTGCTTCTCTTTCTGCTTCTGCATCTCCTTCTGCTTCACATTCTGCTGACTTTCTCCTTCTTCTGTTTCTCCCTCTGCTTCTGCTTCTTATGCTTCTTCTTTATCTTCTGCTTCTGCTTCTCCTGCTTCTGCTTCTTGTGCTTCTACTCCTTCTTCTTCTGCTTCTGCTTCTTCTGCTTCTACTTCTCTTTCTGCTTCTGCTTCTCCTGCTTGTTTTTCTGCTTCTTCTGCTGCTTCTCCTTCTGCTGCTTCTTCTACTTCTCCTACTGCTTCTCTTTTTGGTTCTCCTTCTGCTTCTGCTTCTACTTCTTCTGTTTCTCCTGCCTGAGTTTCTGGTTCTACTTCTTCTGC
>NW_012324525.1:0-1428 GCF_000151885.1 Dipodomys ordii
TTTACAGTGGGGGCCCCATTGGGGGACACAGTTGGTGCTCTATCGGGACACAGAGGGATACTTAGCGTGGTCCTCAGCCTGTCACATGGGGACACAGTGGGACACAGCGGGTGTCCCAGGGAAGACACAGCTGGTCAGAAATGGGGACACAGCAAGGACTCAGCGTGACACAGCGGGGAAAGAGCGGGGACACAGCTGGTGATACACCCGGGGGACACAGTTGTGTCACAGCTGTGGTCTCAGTGGTGTCTCTGAGGGGACAGCAGGCACACAGCGGGACACAATGGAACACAGCTGTTACAGAGGGATACTGCGGGGGACACAGCGGGGGACACAGCGGGACACAGCAGGGGACACAGCATGGACACAGCGGGTAACAGCGGGGAAACAGTGGGGGACACAGAGGGGGACACAGCGGGATACAGAAGGACACAGCGAGGACACAGAGGGTCACAGGAGGACACAGTGGGGACACAGCGGGGGACACAGTGGGACACAGCAGGGACACAGAGGGACTCAGCGGTTACACAGCGAGGACACACCAGGGACACAGCGGGACACAGCGGAGACACATCAGGGACACAGTGAGACACAGCGCGGACACAGCGGGACACAGAGTGGGATACAGCGGGGGACAGCGGTGACACACCGGCGGACAGCGGGGACACAGCGGGACACAGCGGGACACAACGGGGGACACAGCGGGACACAGTGGAGGACCCAGCAGGGGGACACAGCGGGACACAGCGGGGGACACAGCGAGGACACAGCGGGACACAGCTGGGAAACAGTGGGGGACACAGTGGGACTTCTGCGGGGACACAGAGGGACTTAGCGGTTACACAGTTAGGACACACAAGGGACACAGCGTGACACAGCGGAGACACAGCGGGGACACAGCGGGACACAGCGGGACCCAGTGGTGACAGAGCGTGGACATAGGGGGACACAGCGGGAAACAGCGGGGGACACATTGGGACACAGCAGGGGATACAGTTAGGACACAGAGGGGACATAGTGGGACACTGTGGGACACAGTGGGACACACCAGGGACACAGAGGGACATAGCAGTTACACAGCGAAGACACACCAGGGTCACAGCCGGACCCAGCGGGTACACAGCAGGACAAAGCGGGGGACACAAAGGCGGACACAACAGGACACAGCGGGACACAGCAGGACAGAGCGGGACACAGCGAGAACAAAACGGGACACAGTGGGACACAGCGGGGGACACAGTTGGGGACACAGCGGGGTCACTGTGGGGGACACAATGGAACAGAGCAGGGAATGCAGCGGGATATAGCAGGGGACACAGCGAGGACAAAGCGGGACACAGAGGGACACAGCAGGGGACACAGCAAGGCCACAGCGGGACACAGCAGGACACAGTGGGGGACACAGTCAGGGGACACAGCAGGACCCAG
>NW_012324526.1:0-1428 GCF_000151885.1 Dipodomys ordii
GCTTCTCCTGCTTCTCTTCTGTTTTCCTTCTGTTTCTGCTTCTCCTTCTGCTTCTGCTTCTTCTCCTTCTACTGTTTCTTCTGCTTCTGCTTCTCCTGCTTCTGCTTCTCCTGCTTCTCGTTCTGCTTCCCTTTCTGCTTCTCTTTCTGCTTCTCTTTCTCCTTCTTCTGCTTCTCCTTCTGCTTCTTCTTCTCCTTCTGATTCTGCTTCCGCTTCAATTTCTCCTTCTGCTTCTCAATCTGCTTCTGCGTCTTCTGTTTCTTCTGCTTCTGCTTCTCCAGCTTCTCCTACTTCTCTTGCTGCTTCTCTTTCTGCGTCTCTTTCTGCTTTTGTTTATCCTTTTTCTTCTCCTACTCCTAATCCTTCTCTTTCGCCTTCGACGTCTTCTTGTTCTGCTTCTCCTGCTGCTTCTGCTTCTGCTTATTCTACTATTTCTGTTTGTTCTGCTTCTGCTTCAGATTGTGCTTCTTCTGTTTCTCCTGCTTCAGATTCTGCTTCTGCTTATCCGGCTTCTCCTGTTTCTTCTGCTTCTGCTTCTCCTGCTTCTTCTGCTTCTCCTGCTTCTCTTTTGCTTCTCCTTCTGCTACTGCTTCTCCTTCTGCTTCTGCTTCTGCTCTTCTCCTTCTTCTGTTTCTTTTGCTTCTGTTTCTTCTGCTTCTTCTTTTCTGTTTCTTCTGATTCTACTTCTGCTTCTCGTTCTTCTCTTTTTCTGCTTCTACTTCTTCTTCTTCTGCTTCTCCTGCTTCTCCTACTTGTTCTACTTCTGTTTCTGATTCTCTTTCTGCTTCTGCTTCTTCTTCTCCTTTTCCTTCTTCTGCTTCTCCCACTGCTTCTGCTTCTGCTTCTTTTGCTTATTCTTTTTCTTCTGCTTCTGCTTCTCCTGCTTCTGCTTCTTCTGCTTCTACTGCTTCTCCTTATGCTGATGCTTCTTTTTCTTCTTCTTATTCTTCTTCTTCTTCTTCTTCTTCTTCTTCTTCTTCTTCTTCTTCTTCTTCTTCTTCTTCTTCTTCTTCTTCTTCTTCTTCTTCTTCTCCTTCTTCTGCTTATGATTTTCCTGCTTCTTCTGCTTCTACTGCTTCTCTTTCTGCTTCTCATTCTGCTTCTGCTTCTCCTAATGCTTCTCCTATTGCTTCTGCTGCCCTTCCTTCTCCTTCTTCTTCTCCTACTTCTGCTTCTCCTTCTGCTTCTGCTTCTTCTGCTTCTCCAGCTTCTCCTTCTGCATCTTCTGCTGCTTCTGCTTCTCCTTCTACTGCTTCTTCTGCTTCTGCTTCTCCTTCTTCTGCTTCTCCTTCTGCTTCTCCTTCTGTTGCTCCTTCTCCTTCTTCCAATGATTCTGCTTCTTATGCTTATTACTTTTCTTCTGCTTCTGCTTCTGCTTCTCCTGCTTCTGCTTCTTCTGCTTCTACTGCTTCTCCTTATGCTCTCCTC
>NW_012324527.1:0-1428 GCF_000151885.1 Dipodomys ordii
CCCAGGAGACACAGCGGTGGACAGCGGGGGACAGAAGAATGGACACAGCGGGACACAGAGGGGACACAGCTGGACACAGAAGGGTACACAGCGGGACACAGCGGACACACAGCGGGGACAGAGCTGGACATAGAGGGACACAGAGGGGACAGAGCGTGACACAGGTGGACACTGAGAGAGACAGAGCGAGGACACAGCCGGACACAGCGAAACAAAGCGTGACACAGTGGGGACACAGCAGGGGACACAGCGGGACACAGTGGGGGACACAGTGGGACACAGCGGGGTACACAGCAGGGACAAAGAAGGACACAGCGGGGGACACAGCGAGGACACAGCGGGACACAGCGTTGACACAGCGGGACACAGCTGGGGACACTTTGGGACACAGCGGGACACAGCGGTGACACAGCGGGACATAGCTGGGGACATTTTGGGACACAGCGGGACACAGAGAGACACAGCAAGGACACAGCGGGGGATAGTGGGGGACACAGCGGGACACAGCAAGGCACAACGGGGTCACAGCAGTGGACACAACAGGACACAGCGTGGGACACAGCGGGACACAGCGGGGGACACAGCGGGACACAGCAGGACACAGCGGGGGACACAGCGGGACACAGCGGGGACACAGCGGGGGACACAGCGGGACACAGCGGAGACACAGCGGGGACACAGCGGGACCCAGCAGGACACAGCGGGGGACACAGCGGGACACAGCGGGACACAGCGGGGGACACTGCAGGGACATAATGGGACACAGTAGGACACAGCGTAGGACAAAGCGGGAGACAGCAGAGGACACAGCGAGGACACAGCTGGACACAGCGGGGACACAGAGGGGACTCAGCAGGGGGCATAGTGGGAAAAAAGCGGGACACCACGGGACACAGTAGGACACAACAAGACACAGCGGGGGACACAGTAGGACAGAGCGGGGGACACAGCGGGGGACAGAGGGGGACACCACGAATAACAGAGCAAGGACACAGCGGGACCCAGCGTGACACAGCCTTGATACAGCGGGATTCACAGCGTTACACAGCGGGTTACACAGCTGGGGACACAAAGGGACACAGTGGTGGACACAGCGGGACACAGCGGGACAGAGTGGGACACAGAAGGGATAAAGCGTGAGACACAGCGGGGGACAGAGCGGGAGACAGCGGGGGACACAGCGAGGACACAGCGGGGGACACAGCAAGTACTCAGCGGAACACAGCGTGGGACACAGTGAGGACACAGGGGGACACAACGGGACACAGCTGGACACAGCAGGAACACAGCAGTAGACACAGCGGGACACAGCAGGGGACACAGCGGGACACAGCGGGGGACACAGGGAGGACAGAGCGGGACACAGCGGGGACTCAGCGGCGGACACAGCGGGGGACAAAGCGGGACACCACGGGACAGCACGGGACA
>NW_012324528.1:0-1428 GCF_000151885.1 Dipodomys ordii
CGAGAAGCAGGAGATGCAGTAGCAGGAGAAGCAGAAGCAGAAGAAACAGAAGAAGGAGAAGAAGCAGAAGGAGAAGCAGAAACAGAAGGAAAAGCAGAAAGAGAAGCAGGAGAAGCAGAAGAAGCAGCAGCAGGAGAAGCAGAAGCAGAAGAAGCCGAAGAAGCAGAAGCAGAACCGAAGCAGAAGGAGAAGCAGAAGAAGCAGAATCTGGAGAAGCAGAAGGAGAAGCAGAAGCAGAAAGAGAAGCAAAAGCAGAAGGAGAAGCAGAAGAAACAGAAGAAGCAGAGGCAGTAGCAGAAGAAGCAGAAGATGCAGAAGCAGAAGCAGATGGAAAAGCAGAAGAACGAAAAGTTGAAGGAGAAACAGAAGGAGAAACAGAAAGAGAAGCAGAAGAAGGAGCAGGAGAAAGAAAAGCAGCAGGAGAAGCAGAAAGAGCAGCAGAAGGAGAAGCAGGAGATGCAGAAACAGGAGAAGCAGAAGCAGAAGATACAGGAGAAGGACAAGAAGCAGAAGCAGAAGGAGAAGCAGAAACAGAAGGAGAAGCAGAAAGAGAAGGAGGGGAAGCAGAAGAAGCAGAAGCAGGAGAAGCAGAAGCATAAGAATCCGAAGAAGAAGAAGCAGAACCTGAAGCAGAGAGAGAAGCAGGGGAAGCAGAAGAAGCAGAATATGGAGAAGCAGAATGAGAAGCTGAAGGAGAAGCAGAAGCGGAAAGAGAATCAAAAGCAGAAGTAGAAGCAGAAGAAACAGAAAAAGAAGTAGCAGTTGCAGCAGAAGCAGAAGGAGAAGCAGAAAGAGAAGCAGAAGAAGCAGAAGTAGAAGCAGAAACAGAAGAATAAGCATAAGGACAAGCACAAGCAGAAGGAGATGCAGAAGGAGAAGCATGAGAAGCAGGAGAAGCAGAAGCAGAAGAAGAAGTAGAAGTTGGAGAAAGAGAAGGAAGAGCAGCAGAAGCAATAGGAGAAGCAGAAGCAGAAGGAGAAGCAGAATGAGTAGCAGAAAGAGAAGCAGTAGAACCAGAAGAATCAGGAAAAGCAGAAGCAGAAGAAAGAGAAGAAGAAGAAGAAGAAGAAGAAGAAGAAGAAGAAGAAGAAGAAGAAGAAGAAGAAGGAGAAGCATAAGGAGAAGCAGTAGAAGCAGAAGAAGCAGAATCAGGAGAGGCAGAAGCAGAAGAAACAGAAGAAGCAGACTGAGAAGCAGAAAGCGTAGCAGAAGAAAGAGAAATCGTAGGAGAAAGAGAAGAAGAAGGAGAATCAGAAGAAGCAGAAGCAGGAGAAACAGAAGCAGAAGAAATAGAAGAAGCAGAAGAAGCAGAAGCAGAAGGAGAAGCAGTACAGAAGGAGAATCAGAAGAAGGAGAAGGAGAAGGAAAAGCAGAAACAGAAGAAGAAGAAGTAGAAGAAGAAGAAGAAGAAGAAGAAGAAGAAGAGTA
>NW_012324529.1:0-1428 GCF_000151885.1 Dipodomys ordii
AGCGGGTCACAGCAGGGTACACAGCGAGACTCAGCGGGGGACTCATTGGGACTCAGCAGGGACTCAGCGGGACACAGCGGGACACTGCGGGGGACACTGCGGAACACAGCTTGGGACACAGCGAAGACAAATCGGGACACAGCGGGACACAGCGGGGAGACACCAGGGACACAGCAGGGACACAGCGGCGGACACATCGGGGCACTCAGCGGGACACAACGGGGAACACAGCTGGGGACACAATGGGACACAGCAGTGGACACAGCGGGACACAGCGGGGACACTGCGGGAACATAGAGGGACACAGCGGGATACCGAGCGGGACACAGCGGGGTCACAGAGTGGTACACAGCGGGACACAGCGGGAAACACAACGAGGTCACAGCGGGGGACAAAGCGGGACAACACGGGACACAGTGTGACACAGCGGGACACAGCGGAACACAGCGGGGGCTCAGGGAGGGGACACAGCGGGACACAGCGGGACACATGCGGGGACACAGCTGGACACAGCGGGGTACACAGAGGGACACAGCGGGCACACAGTGGGGACACAGCGGGACACAGCGGGACACAGCGGGGACAGAGCAGGACAGAGCATGACACAGCGAGGACACATTGGGCCACAGCAAGGTACTCAGCTGGGGACACAACGGGACACAGCGGGGGACACAGCGAGGACACAGCGGGACACAGCGGGACACAGCGGGACACTGCGGGAACATAGCGGGACACAGTGTGGTACACAGCGGGACACAGCGGGTCACAGCTGGGGACATAGCGGGGACACAGCGGGAAACAGCGGGGGACACAGCGAGGACACAGCATGACACAGCGGAAAACAGCGGGGAACAAAGTGGGAGACAGCGGGGGACACAGCGAGGACACAGAGGGACACAGCGGCCACACAGAGGGGACTCAGCGGGGGACACAGCAGGGGACAAAGAGGGACACCACGGGACACAGTGTGACACAGTGGGACACAGCGGGACTCTGTGGGGACACAGCAGGGCAAAGCGGGGGACACGGCGGGACACAGCGGGACAAAGTGGGGGACACAGTGGGACACAGCGGAGACAGAGATGGGCCACAGCGGGACACAGCCGTGACACAGCTGGACACAGCGGGGTACACAGCAGGACACAGCTGGACACAGCGGGGACTCACCAGGGGACACAGCGGGGGACAAACTGGGACACCATGGGACACAGTGGGACACAGCGGGACACAGCGGGGACACTGCGGGAACATAGCGGGACACAGCAGGGTACACAGCGGGACACAGCAGTGGACACAGCGGGACACAGTGGGGGACACAGCGAGGACACAGCGGGTCACAGCGGGACACAGCGTGGGACAAAGCAGAGACAGCGGGGGACACAGCGAGGACACAGCTGGACACAGCGGGGTATACAGCGGGACACAGCG
>NW_012324530.1:0-1428 GCF_000151885.1 Dipodomys ordii
GCGGGGACACAGCAGAACACAGTGGGACACAGCGGGGGCCCCAGGGAGACACAGCGGGCCACAGTGGGGACACATCGGTACACAGCGGGACACAGCCGGTACACAGCAATACTCAGCGGGACACAGCGGGAAACACAACCGGACACAGCGGGGGACACAGCGGGACACAGCGGGGGACACAGTGGGACACAGCGGGACACAGTGGGGACAGAGCGGGACACAGCGGGGACACAGCGATGGACACAGCGGGGCACAAAGTCAGACATCACGGGATACAGCGGAACATAGCGGGGACACAGCGGGGGACACAGCGGGTGACACAGCGGGGGACACAGTGGGTGACAGCGGTGACACAGCTGGGGACTGCGGGGACACACGAGGACACAGCGGGGGACAGCAGGGACACAGGGGGGACACAGCGAGACACAGCGGGGGACAAAGTCAGACACCACGGGATACAGCGGAATATAGCGGGGACACAGCGGGGGCCACAGCGGGGGCCACAGCGGGGGACACAGCGGGGGACACAGCGGGTGACAGCGGTGACACAGCTGGGGACAGCGGGGACACAACGGGGACACAGCGGGGACACAACGGGACACAACGGGGGACATCGGGGACACAGAGGGAGACAGCGGGACACAGCGGGACACAGCAGGAACACAGCAGGGACACAGCGGGTCACAGTGGGGACACAGTGGGGGACACAGCGAGGACACAGCGGGACACAGAGGGATACACAGCAAGGACACAGCGTGACACATGGGGACACAGCGGGACACAGCAGGGGACACAGAGAGTACACAGCGGGACACAAATGGGGACACAGCAAGGACACAGCGGGACACAGCGGAAAAGAGCGGGACACAGTGGGGGACACAGCCGGGGACACAGCGGGGGACACAACGGGTGACACAGCGGGACACAGTGGGGTACACAAAGGGACAGAGTGGGGGACACTGTACCGCACACAGTGGGACATATCGGGACACAGCGGGACACAGCGGGGAACACAGCGGGGGACACAGCAGGACACAGCGGGGAAATAGTGGGGGACACAGTGGGGGAAATAGCAGGATACAGAAGGACACAGCGAGGACACAGCGGGACACAGGGGACACAGCGGGGACACAGCGGGGGACACAGTGGGACACAGCTGCGGATACAGGGAGGACACAGCAGGGACACTGCGGGACACAGCGGGTCACAGCGGAGAAACAGTGGGGGACACAGCGGAGGACATAGCAGGATACAGAAGGACACAGAGAGGACACAGCGGGGACATAGGGTGACACTGCGGGACACAGTGGGACACAGCGGGGACACAGAGGGACATAGAGTTTACACAGCCAGGACACACCAGGGACACAGCGGAACACAGTGGGGACACAGCGGGGACACAGCCGGGGACACAGCGGGGCACAGCGG
>NW_012324531.1:0-1428 GCF_000151885.1 Dipodomys ordii
GCTTCATCCCAGACTTACTCCATTACAAGCTGCTCTATCTGACATAATCAAGGATGAATATACAATATCCCGGCTCCATCCTTCTGCATTCTCTTTCTGCATATCAGTCTAAATCTCCATCTCCTTACTCATTCTTCTGCTTTTCCTTCTGCTACTCCTTCTACTTCAGCATCTTCTGAAGCTTCTGCTACTGCCTCTGCTTCATCTGTTTCTTCTGCTTCTCCATCAACTAAAACATCTCTTTCTGCTTCAGCTTCTCCTTCTGCTTCTCCAGATACTGCTTCTTCTGCTTCTCCAGCTTCTCCTTCTGCTTCAGGATCTGCTTCTGCTTCTTCGGCTTCTTCTACTTCTGCTTCTCCTGCTTCTCTTTTTGCTTTTCCTTCTTTTTCTGCTTCTCCTTCTGCTTCTGCTTCTTCTCCTTCTTCTGTTTCTTCTGCTTCTGCTTCTCATGCTTCTGCTTCTCCTGCTTCTCGTTCTGATTCTCCTTCTCCTTCTTCTGCTTCTCCTTTTGCTTCTGCTTCTCCTTCTGCTTCTGCTTCAATTTCTCTTTCTGCTTCTCATTCTGCTTCTTCGTCTTCTGTTTCTTCTGCTTCTCCTGCTTCTGCTTCTCCTGCTTCTCCTACTTCTCGTGCTGCTTTTCCTTCTGCGTCTCTTTCTGCTTCTGCTTATCCTTTTGCTTCTCCTACTCCTAATCCTTCTCTCTCGCCTTCTCCGACTTCTTCTTCTTCTGCTTCTCTTGCTGCTTCTGCTTCTTCTTATTCTACTATTACTGTTTCTTCTGCTTCTGCTTCAGATTGTGCTTCTTCTGTTTCTCCTTCTGCTTCAGATTCTGCTTCTGCTTCTTCGGCTTCTCCTGTTTCTTCTGCTTCTCCTGCTTCTTCTGCTTCTCCTGCTTCTCTTTCTGCTTCTCCTTCGCTTCTGCTTCTCCTTCTGCTTCGGCTTCTGCTCTTCTCCTTCTTCTGTTTCTTTTGCTTCTGTTTCTTCTGCTTCTTCTTCTGTTTCTTCTGATTCTACTTCTGCTTCTCCTTCTTCTCCTCTTTCTGCTTCTACTTCTGCTTCTTCTGATTCTCCTGCTTCTCCTTCTTGTTCTCCTTCAGTTTCTGCTTCTCTTTCTGCTTCTGCTTCTCCTTCTGCTGCTCGTTCTCCTTCTCCTTCTTCTGCTTCTCCCACTGCTTCTGCTTCTGCTTCTTTTGCTTATTCTTTTTCTTCTGCTTCTCCTGCTTCTGCTTCTTCTGCTTCTACTGCTTCTCCTTATGCTTCTCCTTATGCTTCTTCTTCTTCTTCTTCTTCTTCTTCTTCTTCTTCTTCTTCTTCTTCTTCTTCTTCTTCTTCTTCTTCTTCTTCTTCTTCTTCTTCTTCTTCTTCTTCTTCTTCTTCGTAATCATATTCGTCTTCTTCTTCTCTTTCTTCTGCTTCTGCTTTTCCTGC
>NW_012324532.1:0-1428 GCF_000151885.1 Dipodomys ordii
GCAGAGACACTCATCAATTCGGGTTAATAGATAATCAGTGGAGCAGTGGCGGTGACTAGAGATGAACATGTCAGTTTGAGATAGAAGTACCAAAGCGAAGTGCAGAGGGTGAACACATGCATTTAAAATCACATAAAATACAAGAGACGGAGGTAAGTGTCAAGGATGTGCATTCCTCTTATCACTCCTCGTTACCTCAGTAAAATTTAAATCGAACTCTAAGAAGCTCACAGACGCGCCAGTACAATTGGAAAGGGGCAGCGTACATCCCTAGGGACGTGGGTAAGCTCGATGAACACACCTCCCTTCCTCCCTCCCTCCCTCCCTCCCTCTGTCTCTCTATCTTTCTCTCTCTCTCTCTCATACACACACATACAGACTCAGAGCAGTGCCTCTCCTGAGTTTGTCAGTTCCTCATCTGGCACAATGTACAAGCTGGGGCATGGGATTCCCTTGTCAGAACCAGGGGATCCCACCAAAGGGGAGCACCACTCTAATAACAAAGAACCACCCTGCCTCTCCCTTTCTCCAGGGCCAGAATCTTCCTCTTGGGAACAACAAACCTTAACTCCACATAAATCAAAACCCTAGGCCAGGATGCTGGATAAAGGAGTCCTGAGACAGGTGGCTCCTCAGAGCCAGGACAGATAACAAGCAGGGGTTTATGGTGCCCCCAGAGGGGTGTCTGACCTGGGGTGGGGGCGGTGTTGGGGAAATGGATGGGGTCCTAAATGTTACATACATGGATGGACTTCCTACTTCCAGCCTACATGCTTCTGGGCAACTTGGCGCATTCTTGGGGAGGATGAGGAGACCAGATGGACCGGGAGCATCAGCAGATTCTGGCAGAGCTGGGAAATGTGATCACCCTGTGAGAACTGATGACAGCTGGGGTGGGGAGAATAGGCTGGGTGTGTGTGGGAAGGGGTGTGTTCCTCCCAGATATTCATTTTCTATCTGACCCCCAGTGCCCTCACGTCCCTAGTGCACTCTTCTGGGACCCTCCTCAGGTGAAAGGGTGACCAAGCATAGAGGACAAGGGCTCACAGAGCGAGGGGGTCTATCTTCTGCATCCAACACCCCCACCCCCAGAAAAAAGGAAAAGACCTGAGAAGGCAGGTTTGGAGATTCTGCTCCCCACCTCTGACTGAAGCCACCAGGTTCACACCAAGGTGAGGAAGGGTGCAGATGGGTGGCTGTGTGGCTCCATTACTCCAGGCCAGGAGCTCTCTGGCACCCCCTCCTAACCCAACCCTGCATCTCCCTGTTTCCTTGGACACTGGCCACTAGGGACATGAGAGGGATACACGGGTTGCCACCCACCCCCACCCCCCATCCCTGGGGTGCATTTGTGGCACTGTGGGATGCAGGGGAGGCACAGATGGGACAGGAGAGGGGAGGCAGGAGGCACGGGTCCGCAGAATGTAG
>NW_012324533.1:0-1428 GCF_000151885.1 Dipodomys ordii
CAGCGGGGGACACAGTGGGTCTCAGCGCGGGACACAGCGAGGACACATTGGGACACAGCGGGGATAAAGCGGGACTCAGTGTGGGACACAACAGTACACAGCGGGACACAGCAGGACACAGCGGGACACAGCGGGGGACACAGAGGGTTAAACAGCAGGACACAGCGGGGAACACAGCGAGGACACAGCGGGACCAAGCGGGATACAACGTCGATACAGTGGGGACACAGAGGGACACAGCGGGGTACACAGCTGGGGACACAACGGGACACAGCGGGGGACACAGCGAGGACACAGCAGAACACAGCGTGGGAAACAGCGAGGACACAGTGGGACACAGCGAGACACAGGGGGACACAGTGGGGACACAGCAGTAGACACAGCGGGTCACAGCGGGGGACACAGCGGGGTACACAGCAGGGACAAAGAAGGACACAGCGGGGGACACAGCGAGGACACAGCGGGACACAGCGGTGACACAGCGGGACACAGCTGGGGACACTGGGGGACACAGCGGGACACAGAGGGACACAGCAAGGACACAGCGGGGGACAGTGGGGGACACAGCGGGATACAGCAAGGCACAACGGGGTCACAGCAGTGGACACAGCGGGACACAGTGGGGGACACAGTGGGACACAGCGGGGGACACAGGGGACACAGCGGGGACACAGCGGGGGACACAGAGGGACACAGCAGAGACACAGCGGGGACACAGCTGGACCCAGCAGGACACAGCGGGGGACACAGCTGGACCCAGCAGGACACAGCGGGGGACCCAGCGGGGACAAAGCGTGAGACACAGCGGTGGACAGAGCAGGAGACAGAGGCGGACACAGCGAGGACACAGTGGGACACAGCGGGGACACAGGTGGCTGAGGGGGGGCCACAGCGGGGGACAAAGCGGGACACCACGGAACACAGCGTGAAACAGCGGTGAACCTGCGGGGACACAGCGGACACAGCGGGGACACAGCGGGGACACAGCGGGACCCAGCAGGACACAGCGGGACACAGCAGGACACAGCGGGACACAGCGGGGACACAGAGGGGACTCAGCAGGGGACATAGCGGGGGACAAATCGGGACACCACAGGACACAGTGGGACACAGCGGGACACAGCAGGGACACTGCGGGGACACAGCGGGACAAAGCGAGGAACCCAGCTGGACACAGCGGGACCCAGCAGGACCCAGCGGGGAAACAGCGGGGACACAATGGGACACAGCGAGTCCACAGCGGGACACAGTGGGGGACACAGTGGGACACAGCAAGGCACAACGGGGTCACAGCAGTGGACACAGCGGGACACAGAGGGGGACACAGCCAGACACAGCAGGGGACACAGCGGGACACAGTGGGGGACACAGCAGGGGACACATTGGGACACAGTGGGGGACACAGCGGGACACAGCGGGGACACAGCT
>NW_012324534.1:0-1428 GCF_000151885.1 Dipodomys ordii
TCTGCTGCTCCTGCTCTCTTTCTGCTCTCTTCTGCTCTCATCTGCTCTCCTCTCTGCTCTCTTCTCTGCTTCTCTTCTCCTTTTGCTCCTTCTCTCTTCTTCTTCTTCTTCATCTCTCATCGTCTTCATCTTCTTCTTCTTCTTCTTCTTCTTCTTCTTCTTCTTCTTCTTCTTCTTCTTCTTCTTCTTCTTCTTCTTCTTCTTCCTCTTCTTCTTCTTCTTCTCTTTCTTTTGCTTCTGCTTTTCCTGTTTCTTCTGCTTCTACTGCTTCTCTTTCTGCTTCTCATTCTGCTTCTGCTTCTCCTTCTGCTTCTCCTATTGCTTCTGCTGCTCTTCCTTCTCCTTCTCCTACTTCTGCTTCTCCTTCTGCTTCTGCTTCTCCTTCTGCTTCTCCTTATATTTCTCTTTCTCCTTCTCGTTCTTCTGCTTCTACTTCTGCTTTTGCTTCTGCTACTTATGCTTCTTCTGTTTCTTTTGCTTCTGCTTCAGTTGCTTGTGCTTCTTAGCTTCTCCTGCTTCTGTTTCTGCTTCTTCTTCTTCTTCTCTTTCGGGTTCTCCTGCTTCTGCTTCTTGTGCTTCTCCTGCTTCTCTTTCTGCTACTCATTCTGCTTCTGCTTCTCCTTCTGCTTCTGCTTCTCCTCCTTCTCCTTCTCCTTCTCCTACTTCTCCTTCTCCTTCAGCTTCTGCTTCTTCTGCTTCTCCTGCTTCTCCTTCTGCATCTCCTTCTGCTTGTGCTTGTACTTATGCTTCTTCTTCTGCTTCTCCTGCTTCTTTTGGTTCACCTTTTGCTTCTGCTTCTTCTGCTTTTCCTGCTTCTCCTTCGGCTTCTCCCTCTGCCTCTCCTTCTGCTTTTCCTTCTGTTTCTCCTTCTCCTTCTCGTTCTTCTGCTTTTCCTTCTGCTTCTCCTTCTGCTTCTACATCTTCTCCTTCTCCCTCTGCTTCTGCTTCTCATGCTTGTTCTTTTTCTTCTGCTTCTGCTTCTACTGCTTCTGCTTCTTCTGCTTCTCCTGCTTCTCTTTCTGCTTATACTTCTGCTTCTCCTTCTGCTTCTTCCTCTTCTGCTTCTTCCTCTTCTGCTTCTGCTTCTCCTGCTTCTCCTCTCCTTTTGCTCCTTCTTCTCCTTTTGCTTCTTCTTTTTCTTCTTCTTCTTCTTCTTCTTCTTCTTCTTCTTCTTCTTCATCTTCTTCTTCTTCTTCTTCTTCTTCTTCTTCTTCTTCTTCTTCTTCTTCTTCTTCTTCTTCTTCTCCTTCTTCTTCTCCTTCTTCTTCTTCTTCTTCTTCTTCTTCTTCTTCTTCTTCTTCTTCTTCTTCTTCTTCTTCTTCTTCTTCTTCTTCTTCTTCTTCTTCTTCTTCTTCTTCTTCTTCTTCTTCTTCTTCTTCTTCTCCTTCTCCTTCTCCTTTCCTCCTCCTCCTCCTCCTCCTCCTCCTC
>NW_012324535.1:0-1428 GCF_000151885.1 Dipodomys ordii
CGTAATTTTGCATTTCTAATTTGAGTCTCAGATTGCATTTGGGCGATGTTTTTCTGTAGAGACGCTGAGAGATAATAGGTCGTCTTATTGAGGTGCGACTCTCACTACAGGTATGGGGAATTATACCCTGTTGCCTACTTTCTGTCGAGAGTTCTTGTGCTGAATTTTTGTCATCTATTGAAAGACAATAATGAACCCCTCCCCCTCCGCAACACGTAGGCTGGCGGTTGAAACCCCGCCCTCCCCCCTCGCCGTCGTCATGGCTACGACAGAGGAAAAGCAAATGATGATAATAATGAATCATAACAACCTATATGTATGTGTATGTCAGAACTCTCACTCCCCACTGCCGGGTAGGTGAGGACTGACTGACTGAGTGAGTGACTGACCCGACCCGTGTTTTGCCCCTCCCACCGCCCCATCCACCTTGTCGACGGCGAACGCGCGCCATCTAGCGGTGGTTTTGTGAATTGCAGTTTTCTCTCATGAAATGCATGGGGGAAAAAAAAGAACAAACAAACCACGCACTGACTGACTGAGAAAACCGGCCCAGGCTGGCTGGCCCCGAGAGAGACTGCCTTCTTTTCAGAGAAGGGGTGGGGTGGGGATGATGATGTGCCTCGTTGGAGTATGGGGCCCATGCATAGGCAGGCAGGCAGGCAGGCAGGCTCGGAGTGGGACCGTTGTGTGTTGGAGCGCCAGTACAGTAGCTCAAGCCCCAGGGCAAGTCGAGAGGAAAAGGAGGGAGGGAGTGCGGGCGGGCGGGCGGGCGGGAGAGAGAATTCAAACGAGAGAGAGACAGACAGACAGACAGACAGACAGACAGACAGACAGACAGAGACAAAGAGAGACACAGAGAGAGAAATAGAGAAACAGAAACAGAGAGACAAGAGACAGAGACGTGGTGAATTGGTCCGGCTGGACTACATACATGCTCTGTCGCGTCCGATCTTTGAGTTTCCTCAAAGATGCACGCACGCACACACACAGATACACTGAGATGCCCTCTGCCCCCTCTTCTCTCCTCTCCAATTCCCCCACCCCCTCCCCCCTACCCCCCCCGTCAGGCACCAGAAATGAGATCCCTCCCCTTCGCCTACTGCTTCAATTACAAACAAAAGGCAGCGTGAGATTCAAGCAAATTGGTTTTATTTTGTTCCGAGGGTAGGGTTGTGGATTTTGGTGCGGGGGGGGGGGTCGGAGGTCGTTGTCGTGGTCGAGTAATCGCCTGCGGGTGGGGGTGAGGATGGACGGATACGCCTCCTGCATGGATGGCTCGCGTTCCCCTCTGGCTGTCTGTTGCCGCTGAGTGCTTCAGATATCACCATCCGGTCAGGAAGCAGGGCTTGGAGATAAGAGATATTAAAGAAGATAATTAGGAGCAGGACTCCAGGGAAGCCCGAAGGCGGGGGGGCGGCGGGGGGAGGG
>NW_012324536.1:0-1428 GCF_000151885.1 Dipodomys ordii
GCTGAATATTTCTGAAGGGCTTATATTAGCTATCACTCAGTATCCAGCTATAAATTCCTAATAAAGATATTTGGTTATTAGGAACAATATTATCAAATTACTATGTGCTAATGTTGAATTAGAGCTATGGGGAATGAAAGAGGAAAATATTAGTAATATCGGCTCTAATTTCAGATAGAAAACAGCCAACTAACTGAGATGATGAATATATGCTGCGTGAGAAATACACAGAGGATCACGGGACTTTGACGTGAAGTATCCATCAGTAAGGTCCAGAAAGGACTTTTAAACAACACAATTAAATCTCCCCTTCCGCAACACGTCGGCTGGCGGTCGAAAACCCGCCCTCCCCCCTCCCCGTCGTCATGGCTACGACAGAGGAAAAGCAAATGATGATAATAATGAATCATAACAACCTATATGTATGTGTATGTCAGAACTCTCACTCCCATTGCCGGGTAGGTGAGGACTGACTGACTGAGTGAGTGACTGACCCGACCCGTGTTTTGCCCCTCCCGCCGCCCCATCCACCTTGTCGATGGCGAACGCGCGCCATCTATTGGTGGTTTTGTGAATTGCAGTTTTCTCTCATGAAATGCATGGGGGAAAAAAAAGAACAAACAAACCACGCACTGACTGACTGAGAAAACCGGCCCAGGCTGGCTGGCCCCGAGAGAGACTGCCTTCTTTTCAGAGAAGGAGTGGGGAGGGAATGATCATGTGCCTCGTTGGAGTATGGGGCCCATGCATAGGCAGGCAGGCAGGCTCGGAGTGGGACCGTTGTGTGTTGGAGCGCCAGTACAGTAGCTCAAGCCCCAGGATTGACTGGCAAGTCGAGAGGAAAAGGAGGGAGATAGTGCGGGTGGGCGGGCGGGCGGGAGAGAGAATTCAAACGAGAGAGAGAGAGAGAGAGACAGACAGACAGACAGACAGACAGAGACAAAGAGAGACACAGAGAGAGAAATAGAGAAACAGAAACAGAGAGACAAGAGACAGAGACTGGTGAATTATTCCGGCTGGACTACATACATGCTCTGTCGCGTCCGATCTTTGAGTTTCCTCAAAGATGCACGCACGCACACACACAGATACACTGAGATGCCCTCTGCCCCCTCTTCTCTCCTCTCAAATTACCCCGCCCCCTCCCCCCTCCCCCCCCGTCAGGCACCAGATATGAGATCCCTCCCCTTCGCCTATTGCGTCAATTACAAACAAAAGGCAGCGTGAGATTCAAGCAAATTTGTTTTATTTTGTTCCGAGGGTAGGGTTGTGGATTTTGGTGCGGGGGGGGGTCGGAGGTCGTGGTCGTGGTCGAGTAATCGCCTGCGGGGGGGGGGGGGGTGAGGATGGACGGTTACGCCACCTGCCTGGATGGCTCGCGTTCCCCTCTGGCTGTCTGGTTGCCGCTGAGTGCTTCAGATATCATCA
>NW_012324537.1:0-1428 GCF_000151885.1 Dipodomys ordii
TAAAAGAAATTCAAATTAAAAAACATTAAGATTACACCTCACTCCAGTACAATGGCTATAATCAAGAAATGCAATAATGACAGATGCTGGTGGGGATGTGGCTAAAAGGGAACCCTACGGCATTACTTGTAGGAGGGTAAACTTGTTTAACCACTTTGAAAAGCAGTATGGAATTTCTTCAAAAGGCTCCCCAATGACCCAGAAACCCCACTTTTGCTCACTTACCCAAATGATCACAAAACTACCAGCACAACCGTGTTTATTGCAGTATTATTCACCATGGCTATGATATGGAACCAACCCCAATGCCCTTCAGTAGATGAATGGTTCAAAGAAATGCAGTACACACACAAACACACACGTACATATACACACATACACACACACACACACACACACACTGGAATTCTATGCTTCCATCAGAAAGAATGACATTGCTCCATTTGTTAGGAAATGGAAAGACTTGGTAAAAATTATATTAAGTGAAGTAAGCCAGATCCAAAGAAACATAGGTCCCATGGTTTACCTTGTTTTACCTTTGTTTGCAAGGATTAGTACATGTCTAGGACAAGCAGAGAAGATCAAAAGCTAGGTACATATGACCATAAGAGATGATGTTAAGCGAATTGTACCCCAAGTCAGAGACAGAAGTGTTTTTTCCTTTCTTTCTTTTGTTTTTAATATGTTTATACTACACTGTGTGATTCTTTTGTATGTTATTCCCCAACGGTAAACCCCTGTTTTCACTGAATTTGATTCCAGTGTTCTGCATCATATATATATATATATAGTAATTTGAGGAGTGGAAGGGATATAGCAGAATGCTTAAATGGGGATGCAGGTTAACCATTGTGACAATGAGATGTACAGGACACTATGTTGAAAATGAATTTACAATGTCAGGCAGGGTTCGAGGATGGAGGAGGTGTAGATGTGGGAAGGGAAAGGATGGTAGGGGAAAAACAAAGTGGGAGGTAACAATGCTGTATAGTCCTAGTCCTGTAACTCTGAGCCCTCTGTACACTATTTTTACAATAAAAATATATTTAAAAAAATGTCTGCCTGCTATAGATTTCCAGTGCTGCCCTCGGAATTGCATTTTCTGCCTATTCTGGCTGTGGTTAGGTCCACCTGCCCAATGAATCAGTAGTCTTCAAGGCATCTTGTTCCTGCAGTGGGACTTGGATTATACAGTGGTGGTTGGAACCAGGCCAAGGACAGGACAAAACCACTTCCAGGACATGGCTTTGTCATTGCCCATGCAACTAGGATTGCAAGCAGAATTTCTCTGAATTTGAGTTCAGAAAACAATCAGTGAAACAAAAGGCAAGTCCACCAAATACATCACCCCCCCATTTCCTCCTTTCTCCCTCCCTGGAGAAAATATATAAAATAATTTTGCAGGTTTGACACACAAACAAAATGCCC
>NW_012324538.1:0-1428 GCF_000151885.1 Dipodomys ordii
CGCAGGCAATAAGCGCAAATAAGGGGCTAGGTACCCTACGTTTGTAACGTTGATGATCAGGCATCATGTTTCAGTGTTCATATTAATTTTCCGAATCATCCACATAGCCGTAAGATCAAATAGAGACTATCTGAGCGGTGAAGAACGGTCATCATGGCGTTGACACCGTCATTGGAAATGACGTCACTATCCAACTACTCGCCACTAGTTAATTAGCATCATAAATTCCAGATCCCTTCTCGGGTACACACCTTTCGGATTAGCGGACTACCGAAGTCACTAAGCTGAGTGATCCCACATCACCATCCCCCTCCGCAACACGTCGGCTGGCGTTCGAAACCCCGCCCTCCCCCCTCCCCGTCGTCATGGCTACGACAGAGGAAAAGCAAATGATGATAATAATGAATCATAACAACGTATATGTATGTGTATGTCAGAACTCTCACTCCCCACTGCCGGGTAGGTGAGGACTGACTGACTGAGTGAGTGACTGACCCGACCCGTGTTTTGCCCCTCCCGCCGCCCCATCCACCTTGTCGACGGCGAACGCGTGCCATCTAGTGGTGGTTTTGTGAATTGCAGTTTTCTCTCATGAAATGCATGGGCGAAAAAAAGAACAAACAAACCACGCACTGACTGACTGAGAAAACCGGCCCAGGCTGGCTGGCCCCGAGAGAGACTGCCTTCTTTTCAGAGAAGGGGTGGGGTGGGGATGATGATGTGCCTCGTTGGAGTATGGGGCCCATGCATAGGCAGGCAGGCAGGCAGGCAGGCTCGGAGTGGGACCGTTGTGTGTTGGAGCGCCAGTACAGTAGCTCAAGCCCCAGGATTGACTGGCAAGTCGAGAGGAAAAGGAGGGAGGGAGTGCGGGCGGGCGGGCGGGCGGGAGAGAGAATTCAAACGAGAGAGAGAGAGAGAGACAGACAGACAGACAGACAGACAGAGACAAAGAGAGACACAGAGAGAGAAATAGAGAAACAGAAACAGAGAGACAAGAGACAGAGACGTGGTGAATTGGTCCGGCTGGACTACATACATGCTCTGTCGCGTCCGATCTTTGAGTTTCCTCAAAGATGCACGCACGCACACACACAGATACACTGAGATGCCCTCTGCCCCCTCTTCTCTCTTCTCCAATTCCCCCGCCCCCACCCCCCTCCCCCCCCGTCATGCACCAGAAATGAGATCCTTCCCCTTCGCCTATTGCGTCAATTACAAACAAAAGGCAGCGTGAGATTCAAGCAAATTTGTTTTATTTTGTTCCGAGGGTAGGGTTGTGGATTTTGGTGCGGGGGGGGGGGGTTCGGAAGTCGTGGTCGTGGTCGAGTAATCGCCTGCGGGGGGGGGTGAGGATGGACGGTTACGCCACCTGCATGGATGGCTCGCGTTCCCCTCTGGCTGTCTGGTTGCCGCTGAGTGCTTCAGTGA
>NW_012324539.1:0-1428 GCF_000151885.1 Dipodomys ordii
ACTGCTTCTTCTTATGCTTCTCCTTATGCTTCTCTTTATGCTTCTTCTTCTTCTTCTTCTTCTTCTTTGTCTTCTTCTTCTTCTTCTTCTTCTTCTTCTTCTTCTTCTTCTTCTTCTTCTTCTTCTTCTGCTTCTGCTGCTGCTGCTGCTGCTGCTGCTTCTCTTTCTTCTGCTTCTGCTTTTCCTGCTTCTTCTGCTTCTTTTGCTTCTCTTTCTGCTTCTCATTCTGGTTCTGCTTCTCCTTGTGCTTCTCCTATTGCTTCTGCTGCCCTTCCTTCTCCTTCTTTTTCTCCTACTTCTGCTTCTCCTTCTGCTTCTGCTTCTTCTGCTTCTCCTGCTTCTCCTTCTGCATTTTCTTCTGCTTCTCCTTCTGCTACTTCTTCTGCTTCTGCTTCTCCTTCTTCTCCTTCTGATTCTCCTTCTGCTTCTCCTTCTCCTGTTCCTACTGCTTCTTCCTCTGATTCTGCTTCTTATGCTTATTCCTTTTCTTCTGCTTCTGCTTCTCCTGCTTCTGCTTCTTCTGCTTCTACTGCTTCTTCCTATGCTTCTCCTTATGCTTCTCCTTCTTCTTCTTCTTCTTCTTCTTCTTCTTCTTCTTCTTCTTCTTCTTCTTCTTCTTCTTCTTCTTCTCTTTCTTCTGCTTCTGCTCTTCCTGCTTCTTCTGCTTCTACTGCTTCTCTTTCTGCTTCTCATTCTGCTTCTGCTTCTCCTTCTGCTTCTCCTATTGCTTCTGCTGCTCTTCTTTCTCCTTCTCCTGCTTCTACTTCTTCTTCTGCTTCTGCTTCTTCTGCTTCTCCTGCTTCTCCTTCTGCATCTCCTTCTGCTTGTGCTTGTCCTTATGTTTCTTCTTCTGCTTCTGCTTCTCCTTCTGCTTCTTTTGCTTCTCCTTCTGATTCTCTTTCTGCTTCTCCTTCTGTTTTTCCTTCTCCTTCTCGTTCTTCTGCTTTTCCTTCTGCTTCTCCTACTGCTGCAACTGCTACTGCTTCTGTTCTTCTGTTTCTTCTGCTTCTCCTTCTGCTTTTGATTCTCTTTCCGCTTCTGCTTCTCATTCTGCTTCTCCAGATACTGCTTCTTTTGCTTCTCCTGCTTCTCCTTCTGCTTCAGGTTCTGCTTCTGCTTCTGCTTCTTGTCCTTCTCCTGTTTCTTCTGCTTCTGCTTCTCCTGTTTCTGCATCTCCTGCTTCTCCTTCTGCTGCTCTTTCTGCTTCTCCTGCTGCTTTTCCTTCTCCTGCTCCTTCTTCTGCTTCTCTTTCTTCTTCTCCTTCTGTTTCTCCTTCTCCTTCTCGTTCTTCTGCTTTTCCTTTCTGCTTCTCCTTCTGCTTCTGCATCTTCTGCTTCTTCTGCTAATGCCTCTGCTTCTTCTGTTTCTTCTGCTTCTCCTTCTGCTTTTGCTTCTCTTTCTGCTTCTGCTTCTCCTTCTGCTTCTCAA
>NW_012324540.1:0-1428 GCF_000151885.1 Dipodomys ordii
CAGCTTTTGAACTCCAAGAAGGGTTTAGCGGGGGTCCTAAGTTGGGGGACATATCGGAACATAAGCGTGACCCAGCTGTACACAGCTGGGTTCACCAGCGGGGACATAGAGTACACACAGCCGGGACACAGTGGACACAGTGGGGAATTCACTGGGACACAGCGTGGGACACAACAAGGACACAGCGGAACACTGTGGGAGACACAGCCAGGACACATCCGGACCCAGTGGAACACAGTGTGACACAGCGGGGACACAGCAGGGGACACAGCGGGACACAGTGGGGGACACAGTGGGGACAAAGCGGGACACAGCGGGGGACACAGCGGGACACAGCGGGACACAGCGGGGACACAGCAGGGACACAGCGGTGGACACAGAGGGACAGAGCAGGGGACACAGAAGGAGACACAGAGGGACACAGCGGGACACAGCCGGGGACACAGGGGGGACACAGCGGGACACAGGGGGGACACAGTGAAGACACATTGGGACACAACGGGGACACAGCGGGACTCAGCGGGGGACATAGCATTACACAGCGGGACACAGCGGGTCACAGCAGGGACAGAGCGGGTGACACAGAGGGGTACACAGCGGGACACAGCAGTGGACAAAGCAGGACACAGTGGGGGACACAGCGAGGACACTGCGGGACACTGCGGGAGACACAGCAAGGACACATCGGGACACAGTGGAACACAGCGGGACATAGCAGTGACACAGCAAGGGACACAGCGGGACACAGCCGGGGACACAGCGGGACACAGCAGGGGAGACAGGGAGGACACAGCGGGACAAAGCGGGGGACACAGCGGGACACAGCGAGGGACACAGCGTCGATAGAGCGGGGACACAGCGGGGTACACAGCTGGGGACACAACGGGACACAGTGGGGGACATAGCGGGACACAACGGGACGCAGCGGGACACAGCGGGGCACAGCAGGGTCAAAGCGGGAGACACAGCAGGGAACAGAGCAGGACACAGCGGGGGACACAGCGAGGACACTGTGGGACACTGCGGGAGACACAGGAAGGACACAGCGGGACACAGTGGAACACAGCGGGACACAGCAGTGACACAGCAGGGGACCCATCGGGACACAACCGGGGACACAGCGGGACACAGCGGGTCCACAGGGAGGACACAGCAGGACACAGCGGGGGACACAGCGGGAAACAGCGAGGGACACAGCATCGATAGAGCGGGGACACAGCGGGACACAGCGGGGTACACAGCTGGGGACACAACGGGACACAGTGTGGGACATAGCGGGACACAACAGGACACAGTGGGACACAGCGGCACACAGCAGGGGACACAGCGATGACAAAGCGGGACACAGCGGGGGACACAGTGGGACAGAGCAGGGTACACAGCAGGGGAAACAGAGGGACGCAGCGGGACACAGCGGGGGACACAGGG
>NW_012324541.1:0-1428 GCF_000151885.1 Dipodomys ordii
TCTCTTTCTTCTGCTTCTGCTTTGCCTGCTTCTTCTGCTTCTACTGTTTCTCTTTCTGCTTCTCATTCTGCTTCTGCTTCTCCTTCTGCTTCTCCTATTGCTTCTGTTGCACTTCCATATCCTTCTCCTTCTCCTACTTCTGCTTCTCCATCTGCTTCTGCTTCTCCTGATTCTCGTTCTGCATCTTTTTCTGCTTCTGCTTCTCCTTCTGCTGCTTCTTCTGCTTCTGCTACTCCTTCTGCTTCTCCTTCTGATCTGATTCTCCTTCTACTTCTCTTTCTGCTGCTCCTTCTCCTTCTTCTGCTTTTGCCTCTGATTCTTCTTCTTATGCTTATTCTTTTTCAACTACTTCTGCTTCTCCTGCTTCTGCTTCTACTTCTTCTCCTTATGCTTCTCCTTCTCCTTCTTCTCCTTCTTCTTCTTCTTTTCTTCTTCTTCTTCTTCTTCTTCTTCTTCTTCTTCTTCTTCTTCTTCTTCTTCTTCTTCTTCTTCTTCTTCTTCTTCTTCTTCTTCTTCTTCTTCTTCTCTTTCTTCTGCTTCTTCTTTTCCTGCTTCTTCTGCTTCTACTGCTTCCCTTTCTGCTTCTCATTCTGCTTCTGCTTCTCCTTCTGCTTCTCCTATTGCTTCTGCGGCTCTTCCTTCTCCTTCTCCTACTTCTACTTCTCCTTCTGCTTCTGCTTCTTCTGCTTCTCCTGCTTCTCCTTATGCATCTTCTTCTGCTTCTGCTTCTCCTTCTGCTGCTTCTTCTGCTTCTGTATCTCCTTCTGCTTCTCCTTCTGCTTCTTCTGCTTCTCCTGATTCTCCTTCTGCTTCTCCTTCTGTTTCTCCTTCTCCTTCTAATTCTTCTGCTTTTCCTTCTGCTTCTCCTTCTGCTGCAACTGCTACTGCTTCTGCTTCTTCTGTTTCTTCTGCTTCTCCTTCTGCTTTTGATTCTCTTTCTTCTTCTGCTTCTGCTTCTACTTCAGCTTCTCATTCTGCTTCTCCAGATTCTGCTTCTTCTCCTTCTCCTGCTTCTCCTTCTGCTTCAGGTTCTGCTTCTGCTTCTTCGGATTCTTATGCTTCTGCTTCTCCTGCTTCTGCTTCTTCTGCTTCCCCTCTTTCTCTTTCTGCTTCTCCTTCTGTTTCTGCTTCTCCTTCTGCTTCTGCTTCTTGTCCTTCTCCTGTTTTCTGCTTCTGCTTCTAGTGCTTCTGCTTTTCCTGCTTCTCTTTCTGCTTCTCCTTCTGCTCCTTCTCCTTCTTCTGTTTCTTCTTCTTCTGCTTCTCCCGCTTATACTTCTACTGCTTCTCCTTCTGCTTCTCTTCGTCGGCTTCTCTTTCTATTTCTGCTTCTGCTTCTTCTGCTTCTTCTCCTTCTTCTTCTTCTTCTTCTTCTTCTTCTTCTTCTTCTTCTTCATTCTTCTTCTTCTTCTTCTTCTTCTTCTTCTTTTT
>NW_012324542.1:0-1427 GCF_000151885.1 Dipodomys ordii
TCTTCAGATTGTGCTTCTTCTGTTTCTCCTTCTGCTTCAGATTCTGCTTCTGCTTCTTCGGCTTCTCCTGTTTCTTCTGCTTCTTCTTCTCCTGCTTCTTCTGCTTCTCCTGCTTCTCTTCCTGCTTCTCCATCTGCTTCTGCTTCTCCTTCTGCTTCTGCTTCTGCTCTTCTCCTTCTTCTGTTTCTTTCGCTTCTGTTTCTTCTTCTTCTTCTTCTTCTGTTTCTTCTGATTCTACTTCTGCTTCTCCTTCTTCTCCTTCTCTTTCTGCTTCTTCTGATTCTCCTGCTTCTCCTTCATGTTCTCCTTCTGTTTCTGCTTCTCTTTCTCCTTCTGCTGCTCCTTCTCCTTCTCCTTCTTCTGCTTCTCCCACTGCTTCTGCTTCTGCTTCTTTTGCTTATTCTTTTTCTTCTGCTTCTGCTTCTCCTGCTTCTGCTTCTTCTGCTTCTACTGCTTCTCCTTATACTTCTCCTTATGCTTCTCCTTATGCTGCTTCTTCTTCTTCTTCTTCTTCTTCTTCTTCTTCTTCTTCTTCTTCTTCTTCTTCTTCTTCTTCTTCTTCTTCTTCTTCTTCTTCTTCTTCTTTGTCTTCTTCTTCTTCTCTTTCTTCTGATTCTGCTTTTCCTGCTTCTTCTGCTTCTACTGCTTCTCTTTCTGCTTCTCATTCTTCTTCTGCTTCTCTTTCTGCTTCTCCTATTGCTTCTGCGGCTCTTCCTTCTCCTTCTCCTTCTTCTACTTCTCCTTCTGCTTCTGCTTCTTCTGCTTCTAGTGCTTCTCCTTCTGCATCTTCTTCTGCTTCTGCTTCTCTTTCTGCTGTTTCTTCTGCTTCTGTTTCTCCTTCTGCTTCTCCTTCTGCTTCTTCTGCTTCTCCTTCTGATTCTCCTTCTGCTTCTCCTTCTGTGTCTCCTTCTCCTTCTCGTTCTTATGCTTTTCCTTCTGCTTCTCCTTCTGCTTCTGCTGCAACTGCTACTGCTTCTGCTTCTTCTGTTTCTTCTGCTTCTCCTTCTGCTTTTGATTCTCTTTCTGCTTCTGCTTCTGCTTCTACTTCAGCTTTTCCTTCTGCTTCTCCAGATTCTGCTTCTTCTGCTTCTCCTGCTTCTCCTTCTGCTTCAGGTTCTGCTTCTGCTTCTTCGGATTCTTATGCTTCTGCTTCTCCTGCTTCTGCTTCTTCTGCTTCCCCTCTTTCTCTTTCTGCTTCTCCTTCTGTTTCTGCTTCTCCTTCTGCTTCTGCTTCTTGTCCTTCTCCTGTTTTCTGCTTCTGCTTCTCCTGCTTCTGCTTCTTCTTCTTCTTCTTCTTCTTCTTCTTCTTCTTCTTCTTCTTCTTCTTCTTCTTCTTCTTCTTCTTCTTCTTCTTCTTCTTCTTCTTCCTCTTCCTCTTCTTCTTCTTCATCTTCTTCTTCTTCTTCTTCTTCTTCTTCTTCTTCTTC
>NW_012324543.1:0-1427 GCF_000151885.1 Dipodomys ordii
GCTACTCAGTAGCCGCTTCGAAGCCAGATCATCGGTTAGATACGTTTCAATTGGCTTATATTGCATCCTCCAATATTTTTATCTTCTTTTTATTCTATCTTCTCACTAAAGATCCAGTGGTATAAAGCTACTTTTATTCTCTTAATATTCCATAACTGAAGTGATCTGCTTTGTTTTGCAGCTTTCTCAGCTTAATTCACTGAGGCCTATTTAGTCACACATGATGAGAGCTCCAGAAACATCTTTGGGGCCACAGATGGCTTTTGTAAAGTCCATTTGGGGAAATAGCAGATATAATCTACCATGTCCTAAAATGTAACAGATTATCTCTATGGGACCGATAGAAATATCCAGACGTGCCCTGTCAACAGCCAGTTATTTTAATTTACTTAAGGGAAATCAAGTGAATAAAAGTCTATATAGTTCAAGAAATTTTATTCTGATACCTATATAAAAAGTTTACCTGAGTGGGTGAGGACATTTGCATGAAATTTCACCTAGGGCAGCACTTGATATTTATAACTCTCCCTTAACTATTGCATTGCCTGTTTTCCATTTTCTTGCCACTCCTTTAGAAATGTTCCCGTCTCAATCTTTCACCCACTGCAGCCGTGGGACCCTTTTCCATAATACTGACGTAAAGACATTTGTGTTACTGTATATAAATTACAACCGTAAATAAACTGGGACAGAAAATAACGAAAAGAAACACCCCCTGCGGGCCCCCCTCCCCCTCCGCTCGGCCCTCCCTTCAAGAAAAGTTCCTTGTTTGCTGTTGTTTCATTTTGTTTTGTTGTACATAAAGCCGCAGAAGAGAGCCGGCGATACCTCATCGCGACTCTCGCGAGAGTCCACGAGACTCTCGCGAGCGGACTCTCGGGGGAGTCGCCAACTTCCGCCATCAGCCCCGAATCACTCCCTGTCACTCCACACGGTGTCCAGTAGGTGGCACCCCAAAACAAGGAAAAACAACGTCAGGCCCAAGATCGATTCCAGACCGAACCAACACTTAGGAAGGTCTTGTGAGGAAGGAACACCTCCCCCTCCCGCGCACGCACGCGCGCACACACACACACACACACACACACACACACACACACACACACACACACACACGCCCCATCATCCCTGCCCACACAGGTCATGAATGGCAAACCCCTATCGCACAGAGACACAAGACAGACAAACACACGGGGTGTGGAGAGAGACCGCAAATCAAAAACAAAAACAAAAAACATTTCCCTGGCTTGATCTATGAATGGGCCTGGGCTGGCATTCTGTCCTCTGGGCCCTACAGTCAATCCATGGCGGCCGCTTCTCTCTCCTCATCACTGTAATCCTATCTGATATTTGCCAGAGCCGAACGTGCAGTGGGGACACTTTGGTTCAGCGATCTAAACTAGGGGCCGAGGCGGGGGGGGGGGGGG
>NW_012324544.1:0-1427 GCF_000151885.1 Dipodomys ordii
CTACTTCTCGTGCTGCTTCTCCTTCTGCGTCTCTTTCTGCTTCTGCTTATCCTTTTGCTTCTCCTATTCCTAATCCTTCTCTTTCGCCTTCTCCTTCTGCTTTTCCTGCTTCTCATGGTGCTTCTGCTTCAGCTTATTCTACTATTTCTGTTTCTTCTGCTTCTGCTTCAGATTGTGCTTCTTCTGTTTCTCCTTCTGCGTCAGATTCTGCTTCTCTTTCTTCGGCTTCTGCTTCTTCTGCTTCTCGTGCTGCTGCTTCTTGTGCTTCTCCTTCTTCTCTTTCTGCTTTTCCTTCTGTTTCTGCTTCTCCTTCTGCTTCTGCTTCTTCTCCTTCTTCTGTTTCTTCTGCTTCTGCTTCTCCTGCTTCTCGTTCTGCTTCCCTTTCTGCTTCTCTTTCAGTTTCTCCTTCTCCTTCTCCTTCTTCTGCTTCTCCTTTTCCTTCTGCTTCTCCTTTTGCTTCTGATTCAATTTCTCCTTCTACTTCTCATTCTGCTTCTGCGTCTTCTGTTTCTTCTGCTTCTCCTGCTTCTGGTTCTCCAGCTTCTCCTACTTCTCGTGCTGCTTCTGCTTCTGCGTCTCTTTCTGCTTCTGCTTATCCTTTTGCTTCTCCTATTCCTAATCCTTCTCTTTCGCCTTCTCCTTCTTCTTCTTGTGCTTCTCCTGGTGCTTCTGCTTCAGCTTATTCTACTATTTCTGTTTCTTCTGCTTCTGCTACAGATTGTGCTTCTTCTGTTTCTCCTTCTGCTTCTGATTCTGCTTCTGCTTCTTCGGCTTCTCCTGTTTCTTTTGCATCTGCTTCTCCTGCTTCTTCTGCTTCTCCTGCTTCTATTTCTGCTTCCCCTTCGCTTCTGCTTCTCCTTCTGCTTCTGCTTCTACTCTTCTCCTTCTTCTGTTTCTTTTGCTTCTGTTTCTTCTGCTTCTTCTTCTTCTTCTGTTTCTTCTGATTCTACTTCTGCTTCTCCTTCTTCTCCTCTTTCTGCTTCTACTTCTGCTTCTTCTGATTCTCCTTCTTGTTCTCCTTCTGTTTCTGCTTCTCTTTCTGCTTCTGCTTCTCCTTCTGCTGCTCCTTCTCCTTCTTCTGCTTCTCCCACTGCTTCTGCTTCTGCTTCTGCTTCTTTTGCTTATTCTTTTTCTTCTGCTTCTGCTTCTCCTGCTTCTGCTTCTACTGCTTGTCCTTATGCTTCTCCTTATGCTTCTCCTTATACTTCTCCTTATGCTGCTGCTTCTTCTTCTTCTTCCTCTTCTTCTTCTTCTTTTTCTTCTTCTTCTTCTTCTTCTTCTTCTTCTTCTTCTTCTTCTTCTTCTTCTTCTTCTTCTTCTTCTTCTTCTTCTTCTCTTTCTTCTGCTTCTGCTTTTCCTGCTTCTTCTGCTGCTAATGTGTATCTTTCTGCTTCTCATTCTGCTTCTCCTTCTGCTTCACCTATTGC
>NW_012324545.1:0-1427 GCF_000151885.1 Dipodomys ordii
CTGCTTCTGCTTCAGATTGTGCTTCTTCTGTTTCTCCTTCTGCTTCTGATTCTGCTTTTGCTTCTTCGGCTTATCCTGTTTCTTCTGCTTCTGCTTCTCCTGCTTCTTCTGGTTCTCCTGCTTCTCTTTCTGCTTCTCCTTTTCCTTCTGCTTCTGCTTCTCCTTCTGCTTCTGCTCTTCTCCTTCTTCTGTTTCTTTTGCTTCTGTTTCTTCTTCTTCTTCTTCTTCTTCTTCTTCTTCTTCTTCTTCTTCCTCTTCTTCTTCTTCTGTTTCTTCTGATTCTACTGCTGCTTCTCCTTCTTCTCCTTCTCTTTCTGCTTCTTCTGATTCTCCTGCTTCTCTTTCTTGTTCTCCTTCTGTTTCTTCTTCTCTTTCTGCTTCTGCTTCTCCTTCTGCTGCTCCTTCTCCTTCTTCTGCTTCTCCCACTGCTTCTGCTTCTGCTTCTTTTGCTTATTCTTTTTCTTCTGTTTCTTCTTCTTCTGCTTCTGCTTTTACTGCTTCTACTGCTTCTCCTTATGCTTCTCCTTATGCTTCTTCTTCTTCTTCGTCTTCTTCTCTTTCGTCTGCTTCTGCTTTTCCTGCTTCTTCTGCTTCTACTGCTTCTCTTTCTGCTTCTCATTCTGCTTCTGCTTCTCTTTCTGCTTCTCCTATTGCTTCTGCGGCTCTTCCTTCTCCTTCTCCTTCTTCTACTTCTCCTTCTGCTTCTGCTTCTTCTGCTTCTCCTGCTTCTCCTTCTGCATCTTCTTCTGCTTCTGCTTCTCTTTCTGCTGTTTCTTCTGCTTCTGCTTCTCCTTCTGCTTCTTCTGCTTCTCCTTCTGATTCTCCTTCTGCTTCTCCTTCTGTTTCTCCTTCTCCTTCTCTTTCTTCTGCTTTTCCTTCTGCTTCTCCTTCTGCTTCTGCTGCAACTGCTACTGCTTCTGCTTCTTCTGTTGCTTCTCCTTCTGCTTCTGCTGCAACTGCTACTGCTTCTGATTCTTCTGTTTCTTCTGCTTCTCCTTCTGCTTTTGATTCTCTTTCTGCTTCTGCTTCTGCTTCTACTTCAGCTTCTCATTCTGCTTCTCCAGATTCGGCTTCTTCTGCTTCTCCTGTTTCTCCTTCTGCTTCAGGTTCTGCTTCTGCTTCTTCGGATTCTTATTCTTCTGCTTCTCCTGCTTCTGCTTCTTCGGCTTCCCCTCTTTCTCTTTCTGCTTCTCCTTCTGTTTCTGCTTCTCCTTCTGCTTCTGCTTCTGCTTCTTGTCCTTCTCCTGTTTCTTCTCCTTCTGCTTCTCCTGCTTCTGCTTCTTCTGCTTTTCCTGCTTCTCTTTCTGCTTCTCCTTTTGCTTCTGCTCCTTCTCCTTCTTGTGTTTCTTCTTCTTCTGCTTCTCCCGCTTGTGCTTCTCCTGCTTCTCCTGCTTCTCAGTTCTGCTTCTCTTCGTCGGCTTCTCTTT
>NW_012324546.1:0-1427 GCF_000151885.1 Dipodomys ordii
TGAAGAAGTCGGAGAAGCCAAAGCAGACCTTAAGCTGAAGGGGAATCAGGAGAAGCAGAGAAGCCAGAATTTGAGAAGAAGAAGGAGAACCAGAAGGAGAAGCAGAAGCAGATAGAGAAGCATAGCAGAAGGAGAAGCAGATGATACAGAAGAAGCAGAATCAGTAGCAGAAGAAAGCTGAAGATGCAGAAGCAGAAAGAGAAGCAGAAGGAATAGCAGAAGATCGAGAAGGAGAAATAGAAGGAGAAGCAGAAGGAGAAGCAGGAAAAGCAGACGAAACAGAAGCAGATGGAGAAGCAGAAGAGAAGTAGAAGCCGGAGCAGAAGAAGAAGCAGAAGGTAAAGCACAAGCAGAAGGAGATGCAGAAGGAGAAGCAGAAAATGCAGAAGACGCAGAAGCAGAAGGAGAAGAAGAAGGAGAAGAATCAGAATCAGAAGAAGCAGAAGCAGAAATAGAAAGAGAAGCCGACGAAGAGAAGCTGAACGAGAAGCAGGAGAAGCAGAAGAAGCAGAAGCGGGAGAAGCAAAGGAGAAGAAACAGAAGAAGGAGAAGGAGCAGAACCAGAAGGAGAAGCAGAAAGAGAAGCAGGAAAAGCAGAAGAAGCAGAAGCAGGAGAAGCAGAAGGAGAAGAAACAGGAGAAGGACAAGAAGCAGAAAGAGAAGCAGTAGAAGCAGAAGAGGCAGGAAAAGCAGAAGCAGAAGAAAGAGAAGAAGAAGAAGACGAAGAAGAAGAAGAAAAAGAAGCAGCAGCATAAGGAGAACCATAAGGAGAAGAATAAGGAGAAGTATAAGGAGAAGCAGTAGAAGGAGAAGAAGCAGAAGCAGGAGAAGCTGAAGCAGAAGAAAAAGAATAAGCAAAAGAAGCAGAAGCAGAAGCAGTGAGAGAAGCAGAAGAAGGAGAAGGAGAAGGAGCAGCAGAAGGAGAAGCAGAAGCAGAAAGAGAAGCAGAAACAGAAGGAGAACAAGAAGGAGAAGCAGGAGAATCAGAAGAAGCCGAAAGAGAAGGAGAAGAAGGAGAAGCAGAAGTAGAATCCGAAGAAACAGAAGAAGAAGCAGCAGAAGAAACAGAAGCAAAAGAAACAGAAAAAGGAGAAGAGCAGAAGCAGAAGCAGAAGGAGAAGCAGAAGCAGAAGGAGAAGCAGAAAGAGAAGCAGGAGAACCAGAAGAAGCAGGAGAAGCAGAAGCAGAAGAAACAGGAGAAGCCGAAGAAGCAGAAGCAGAATCTGAAGCAGAAGGAGAAACAGAAGAAGCACAATCAGAAGCAGAAGCAGAAGAAACAGAAATAGTAGAATAAGCAGAAGCAGAAGCACCAGGACAAGCAGAAGAACAAGAAGGAGAAGGCGAAAGAGAAGGATTAGGAGTAGGAGAAGCAAAAGGATAAGCAGAAGCAGAAAGAGACGCAGAAGGAGAAGCAGCATGAGAAGTTG
>NW_012324547.1:0-1427 GCF_000151885.1 Dipodomys ordii
GCGGTTAAGCTGAGTGTCAAGGTCAATCAGGCGAGCGATCAAATTTTCTTTTTCTTTCAGGGGAAATACTCCAGAAAGGTGGCCGGACAGGGCCACTGGGGGAAGTTATGCCTGTTTTTCGGAGTCGAATGAGTCAGGGTCAGGCAGCAGCATCCATGGTCTCCCTCCCCCCTCTCCCCGCCCCCCCCGCCTTCGGGCTTCCCTGGAGTCCTGCTCCTAATTATCTCTTTAATATCTCTTTATCTTCCAGCCCCTGCTTCCTGACCGGATGGTGATATCTGAAGCACTCAGCGGCAACCAGACAGCCAGAGGGGAACGCGAGCCATCCATGCAGGTGGCGTAACCGTCCATCCTCACCCCCCCCCGCAGGCGATTACTCGACCACGACCACGACCTCCGACCCCCCCCCCACACCAAAATCCACAACCCTACCCTCGGAACAAAATAAAACAAATTTGCTTGAATCTCACGCTGCCTTTTGTTTGTAATTGACGCAATAGGCGAAGGGGAGGGATCTCATTTCTGGTGCCTGACAGGGGGGGAGAGGGGGGAGGGGCCGGGGGAATTGGCGAGGAGAGAAGAGGGGGCAGAGGGCATCTCAGTGTATCTGTGTGTGTGCGTGCGTGCATCTTTGAGGAAACTCAAAGTTCGGACGCGACCGAGCATGTATGTAGTCCAGCCGGACCAATTCACCACGTCTCTGTCTCTTGTCTCTCTGTTTCTGTTTCTCTATTTCTCTCTCTGTGTCTCTCTTTGTCTCTGTCTGACTGTCTGTCTGTCTGTCTGTCTGTCTGTCTCTCTCTCTCTCGTTTGAATTCTCTCTCCCTCCCGCCCGCCCGCCCGCACTCCCTCCCTCCTTTTCCTCTCGACTTGCCAGTCAATCCTGGGGCTTGAGCTACTGTACTGGCGCTCCAACACACAACGGTCCCACTCCGAGCCTGCCTGCCTGCCTGCCTGCCTATGCATGGGCCCCATACTCCAACGAGGCACATCATCATCCCCACCCCACCCCTTCTCTGAAAAGAAGGCAGTCTCTCTCGGGGCCAGCCAGCCTGGGCCGGTTTTCTCAGTCAGTCAGTGCGTGGTTTGTTTGTTCTTTTTTTCCCCCATGCATTTCATGAGAGAAAACTGCAATTCACAAAACCACCACTAGATGGCGCGCGTTCGCCGTCGACAAGGTGGATGGGGCGGCGGGAGGGGCAAAACACGGGTCGGGTCAGTCACTCACTCAGTCAGTCAGTCCTCACCTACCCGGCAGTGGGGAGTGAGAGTTCTGACATACACATACATATAAGTTGTTATGATTCATTATTATCATCATTTGCTTTTCCTCTGTCGTAGCCATGACGACGGGGAGGGGAGAGGGCGGGGTTTCGACCGCCAGCCGACGTGTTGCGGAGGGGGAGGGGGAGGGGAGGAGTCGCTCG
>NW_012324548.1:0-1427 GCF_000151885.1 Dipodomys ordii
CTAATGCTTCTCTATGCTTCTGCTGCCCTCCCTTCTCCTTCTTCTTCTCCTACTTCTGCTTCTCCTTCTGCTTCTGCTTCTTCTGCTTCTCCTGCTTCTCCTTCTGCATCTTCTGCTGCTTCTGCTTCTCCTCTGCTGCTTCTTCTGCTTCTGCTTCTCCTTCTTCTGCTTCTCCTTCTGATTCTCCTTCTGCTTCTCCTTCTGTTGCTCCTTCTCCTTCTTCCAATGATTCTGCTTCTTATGCTTATTACTTTTCTTCTGCTTCTGCTTCTCCTGCTTCTGCTTCTTCTGCTTCTACTGCTTCTCCTTATGCTTCTCCTTCTTCTTCTTCTTCTTCTTCTTCTTCTTCTTCTTCTTCTTCTTCTTCTTCTTCTTCTTCTTCTTCTTCTTCTTCTTCTTCTCTTTCTTCTGCTTCTGCTTTTCCTGCTTCTTCTGCTTCCACTGCTTCTCTTTCTGCTTCTCATTCTTCTTCTGCTTCTCCTTCTGCTTCTCCTATTGCTTCTGCTGCTCTTCCTTCTCCTTCTCCTACTTCTATTTCTTCTTCTGCTTCTTCTGCTTCTTCTGCTTCTGCTTCTCCTTCTGCTTCAGATTGTGCGTCTTCTGTTTCTCCTTCTGCTTCAGATTCCGCTTCTGATTCTTCGGCTTCTCCTGTTTCTTCTGCTTATGCTTCTCCTGCTTCTGCTTCTTCTGCTTCCCCTCCTTCTCTTTCTGCTTCTCCTTTTGTTTCTGCTTCTTCTGCTTCTGCTTCTTGTCCTTCTCCTGTTTCTTCTGCTTCTGCTTCTCCTGCTTCTGCTTTTTCTGCTTTTCCTGCTTCTCTTTCTGCTTCTCCTTCTGCTTCTGCTTCTCCTTCGGCTTCTGCTCCTTCTCCTTCTTCTGTTTCTTCTTCTGCTTCTCCCGCTTCTGCTTCTTCTGCTTCTCCTGCTTCTCGTTCTGCTTCTCTTCGTCGGCTTCTCTTCCTACTTCTGCTTCTGCTTCTTCTGCTTCTGATTCTTCTCTTTAGTTCTTCTCCTTCTGCTTCTGATTCTTCTCCTTCTCCTGCTTCTCCTTCTGCATCTCCTTCTGCTTGTGCTTTTCCTTCTGCTTCTTCTTCTGCTTCTGCTTCTCCTTCTCCTTCTTCTGCTTCTCCGTCTGCTTCTGCTTCTTCTGCTTTTCCTGATTCTCTTTCTGCTTCTCCTTCTCCTTCTCCTTGTGTTTCTCCTTCTCCTTCTCGTTCTTCTGCTATTTCTTGTGCTTCTTTTTCTGCTTCTACATCTTCAGCTTCTTCTGCTACTGCTTGTGTTTCGTCTGCTTCTCCTTCTGATTTTGCTTCTCTTTCTGCTTCTGCTTCTCCTTCTGCTTCTGCAGATTCTGCTTCTTCTGCTTCTTCTTCTGCTTCAGGTTCTGCTTCTGCTTCTTCGGATTCTTATGCTTCTTCTTCACCTGCTTCT
>NW_012324549.1:0-1427 GCF_000151885.1 Dipodomys ordii
ACATAGGGGATACAAAGGATGAGACCACAAGATTGGATACAGAGGGGACACAAGCGGGATCCAGCGGGGTCCACACCTGAGGGCACAAGGGGCCACATCGGGGGGACACAGCAAGACCACTGTGGAACACAGCGTGGGACACAGTGAGGACAAAGCAGGACAAGCGGGACACAGCGGGACTCTGCAGGGACACAGCAGCTGACACACCCGGGACACAGCGGGGGACACAGAGGGACACAGCCGGACACAGCGGGGGACATAGCAGGACTCAGCGGGGGACACAGCAGTACACAGCGGGGACACAGTGGGACACAGCGGGACACAGCGGGGGACACAGCGGGACACAGAGGGGGACACAGAGGGGTACACAGCGGGACACAGAGTGGGACAGAGGGGTACACAGCGGGACGCAGCGGGAAACACAGCGAGGACACAGCGGGACACAGCGGGACAAAGCATCGATACAGCGGGGACACAGCGGGACACAGCGGGGTACACAGCTGGGGACACAAAGGGACACATCGGGGGACACAGCGAGGACACAGCGGAACACAGCGTGGGACAAAGCGAGGACACAGCTGGACACAGCGTGACACAGTGGGGACATAGCAGGTACACAGCAGGGACACAGCAGGGGACACAGCATGACACAGCGGGGGACACAGCGGGGGACACAGCGGGACACAACGGGGAACACAGCGGGACACACCGGGGTACACAGCTGGGGACACAACGGGACACAGCAGGGGACACAGCGTCGATACAGCGGGGACACAGCGGGATACACAGTTGGGGACACAAAGGGACACAGTGGGGGACACAGCGGGACACAGCAGGACACAGTGGGACATTGCGGGGACAAAGCGTGAGACACCGCGCGGGACACAGCGGGAGACAGCCGGGGACACAGCGAGGACACAGCGGAACACAGCGGGGACTCAGTGGGGGACACAGCGGGGGACATAGCGGGACACCACGGAACACAGCGGAACACAGTGGGAAACAGCGGTGACCCTGCGGGGACACAGTGGGACACAGCGGGGGACACAGCCGGACAGAGCGGGGGACACAGCGGAACACAGTGGGGGACAGAGCATGGGACACAGCGAGACACAGCGGGGACAAAGCTGGACACAGCGGGGTACACAGCGGGACACAGCGGGGACACAGCGGGGACACAGCGGGACACAGCAGGTCATAGCAGGGACACAGCGGGACACAGCGGGACACAGTGGGGGACACAGTGGGACACAGCGGGGGACACAGCGAGGACACGGGGAAACAGCGGTGACCCTGTGGGGACACAGCCTGACACAGTGGGGGACAGAGCGTAGGACACAGCGAGACACAGCGGGGACAAAGCTGGACACAGCGGGGTAAACAGCTGGACACAGCGGGGACACAGCGGAGACACAGCGGGACACAGC
>NW_012324550.1:0-1427 GCF_000151885.1 Dipodomys ordii
AACAAGAACCAAAAACGATAATAATGAAAAATAATAAAGAACATATTAATCTTCTTCTTCATAATAGTTCATCTTCATCTTCGTCGTCTTCTTCTTCTTCTTCATCATCATCTTCTTCTTCTTGTGTTTTCTGCTGCTTCTGCTTTTCCTGCTTCTTCTTCTTCTACTGCTTCTCTTTCTGCTTCTCATTCTGCTTCTGCTTCTCCTTCTGCTTCTCCTATTGCTTCTGTGGCTCTTCCTTCTCCTTCTCCTACTTCTCCTTCTCCTTCTGCTTCTGCTTCTTCTGCTTCTCCTGCTTCTCCTTCTGCATCTTCTTCTGCTTCTGCTTCTCCTTCTGATGCTTCTTCTGCTTCTGTTTCTCCTTCTGCTTCTCCTTCTGCTTCTTCTGCTTCTCCTTCTGCTTCTCCTTCTGTTTCTCCTTCTCCTTCTCGTTCTTCTGCTTTTACTTTTGCTTCTCCTTCTGCTTCTGCTGCAACTGCTACTGCTTCTGCTTCTTCTGTTTCTTCCGTTTCTCCTTCTCCTTTTGATTCTCTTTATGCTTCTGCTTCTCCTTCAGCTTCTCATTCTGCTTCTCCAGATTCTGCTTCTTCTGCTTCTCTTGCTTCTCCTTCTGCTTCAGGTTCTGCTTCTGCTTCTTCGGATTCTTATGCTTCTGGTTCTCCTGCTTCTTCTTCTGCTTCCCCTCCTTCTCTTTCTGCTTCTCCTTCTGTTTCTGCTTCTCAATCTGCTTCTGCTTCTTGTCATTCTCCTGTTTCTTCTGCTTCTGCTTCTCCTGCTTCTGCATCATCTGCTTATCCTGCTTCTCTTTCTGCTTCTCCTTCTGCTTCTGCTCCTCCTTCTGCTTCTGCTCCTTCTATTTCTTCTGTTTCTTCTTCTTCTGCTTCTCCCGCTCTGCTTCTTCTGCTTCTCCTGCTTCTCGTTCTGCTTCTATTCGTCGGCTTCTCTTTCTACTTCTCCTTCTGCTTCTTCTGATTCTGCTTCTTCCCTTTCTTCTTCTCCTTCTGCTTGTGCTTCTTCTGCTTCTCCTGCTACTCCTTCTGCATCTCCTTCTGCTTGTGCTTTTCCTTCTGCTTCTCCTTCTTCTGCTTCTCCGTCTGTTTCTGCTTCTTCTGTTTTTCCTGCTTCTCCTACTGCTTCTCATTCTTCTTCTTCTTCTGTTTCTCCTTGTCGTTATTCTGCTATTCCTTCTGCTTCTCTATCTGCTTCTGCATCTTCAGCTTCTTCTGCTACTGCTTCTGCTTCTGCTTCTGTTTCTTCTGCTTCTCTTTCTGCTTCTCCTTCTGCTTTTGCTTCTTTTTCTGCTTCTGCTTCTCCTTCTGGTTCTCCTTCTTCTCCAGATTCTGCTTCTTCTGCTTCTCCTGCTTCTCCTTCTGCTACAAGGTTCTGCTTCTGCTTCTTCTGCTTCTATTCTTCTTCTCCTTCTGTTT
>NW_012324551.1:0-1427 GCF_000151885.1 Dipodomys ordii
CCACACAGTTATTTTGCGGAGTGAAACCATGTTCATAGGTACATCCTGGGAGGTTCCAGCGGGGTGATCTGAAGACGAATGACATCTCGGAGATCTGTCCAGGTAATCTTCAAGCAATTCTAGGGGGGGATTTTAAAAAGTGAAGACTACTTCTAAGCATATGAACCTTTGAATGAGAGTCTCAACTAGAAGCGGAGAAGACAAACAGAACCGCAAGGGAAAAAGCGCCCTCCCCCCGCCCCACCCGCCTTCGGGCTTCCCTGGAGTCCTGCTCCTAATTATCTCTTTAATATCTCTTTATCTTCCAGCCCCTGATTCCTGACCGGATGGTGATATCTGAAGCACTCAGCGGCAACCAGACAGCCAGAGGGGAACGCGAGCCATCCAAGCAGGTGGCGTAACCGTCCATCCTCACCCCCCCCCGCAGGCGATTACTCGACCACGACCACGACCACCGACCCCCCCCCGCACCAAAATCCACAACCCTACCCTCGGAACAAAATAAAACAAATTTGCTTGAATCTCACGCTGCCTTTTGTTTGTAATTGACGCAATAGGCGAAGGGGAGGGATCTCATTTCTGGTGCCTGACGGGGGGGGAGGTGGGAGGGGGCGGGGGAATTGGAGAGGAGAGAAGAGGGGGCAGAGGGCATCTCAGTGTATCTGTGTGTGTGCGTGCGTGCATCTTTGAGGAAACTCAAAGATCGGACGCGACAGAGCATGTATGTAGTCCAGCCGGACCAATTCACCACGTCTCTGTCTCTTGTCTCTCTGTTTCTGTTTCTCTATTTCTCTCTCTGTGTCTCTCTTTGTCTCGGTCTGTCTGTATGTCTGTCTGTCTGTCTGTCTGCCTGTCTGTCTCTCTCTCTCTCTCTCTCTTTCTCGTTTGAATTCTCTCTCCCGCCCGCCCGCCCGCCCGCACTCCCTCCCTCCTTTTCCTCTCGACTTGCCAGTCAATCCTGGGGCTTGAGCTACTGTACTGGCACTCCAACACACAACGGTCCCACTCCGAGCCTGCCTGCCTGCCTGCCTGTCTATGCATGGGCCCCATACTCCAACGAGGCACATCATCATCCCCACCCCACCCCTTCTCTGAAAAGAAGGCAGTCTCTCTCGGGGCCAGCCAGCCTGGGCCGGTTTTCTCAGTCAGTCAGTGCGTGGTTTGTTTGTTCTTTTTTTTCCCCCATGCATTTCATGAGAGAAAACTGCAATTCACAAAACCACCGCTAGATGGCGCGCGTTCGCCGTCGACAAGGTGGATGGGGCGGCGGGAGGGGCAAAACACGGGTCGGGTCAGTCACTCACTCAGTCAGTCAGTCCTCACCTACCCGGCAGTGGGGAGTGAGAGTTCTGACATACACATACATATAGGTTGTTATGATTCATTATTATCATCATTTGCTTTTCCTCTGTCGTAGCCATGACGAC
>NW_012324553.1:0-1427 GCF_000151885.1 Dipodomys ordii
TCAGTGGGAGAGGCAGAAGAAGGAGAAGGAGAAGGAGCAGCAGAAGGAGAAGCAGAAGCAGAAGAAGCAGAAGAAACAGAAGCAGAAGAAACAGAAGAAGGAGAATTGCAGAAGCAGAAGTAGAAACAGAAGCAGAAGGAGAAGGAGAAAGAGTAGCAGGAGAAGCAGAAGAAGCTGAAGCAGGAGAAGCAAAAGGAGAAGAAGCAGAAAAAGCAGAAGCAGAACCTGAACCAGAAGGAGAAGCAGGAGAAGCAGAAGCAGAAGAAGCAGGAGAAGCAGAAGCAGAAGAAACAGAAGAAGGAGAAGAGCAGAAGCAGAAGCAGAAGGAGAAGCAGAAGGAGAAGCAGAATAAGCAGAAGCTGAAGTAAAAGAAAGAGAAAAAGCAGAAGAAGCAGAAGAGGAAGCAGCAGGAGAAGCAGAAGCAGAAGAAGGAGAAGGAGAAAGAGAAGGATTTGGAGTAGAAGAAAGAGAAGGATAAGCAGAAGCAGAAAGAGAAGGAGAAGGAGAAGCAGGAGAAGCAGAAACAAGAGAAGCAGAAGCAGAATGAAAAGCAGAAGAAGGAGAAATTGAAACAGAAGAAGATGCAGAAGGAGAAGCAGAAGCAGAAGGAGAAGCAGAAGGAGGAGAAGGAGAAGCAGAAGGATAATCATTAAGAGAAACAGAAGGAGAAGAAGGAGAAGCAGAAGCGGGAGAAGTAGGAGAAGAAATAGAAGAAGGAGATGAAGCAGAAGCAGAAGGAGAAGCAGAAACAGAAGGAGATGCAGAAATAGAAGCAGAAGAAGCCGAAGAAGCAGAAGAAGAACCTGAAGCCGAAGGAGAAGCAGAAGAAGCAGAATCTGGAGAAGAAGAAGGAGAACCAGAAGGAGAAGCAGAAGCAGAGAGAGAAGCAAAAGCAGAAGGAGAAGCAGAAGAAACAGAAGAAGCAGAAGCAGTAGCAGAAGAAGCTGAAGATGCAGAAGCAGAAGGAGAAGCAGAAGGAAAAGCAGAACAAGAAGGAGAAGGAGAAACAGAAGGAGAAGCAGAAGGAGAAGCAGAAGGAGAAGCAGGAAAAGGAGAAGAAGCAGTAGCAGACGGAGAAGGAGAAGCAGAAGTAGAAGAAGAAGCATAAGGACAAGCACAAGCAGAAGGAGATGCAGAAGGAGAAGCAGGAGAAGCAGAAGAAGCAGAAACAGAAGGAGTAGAAGAAGAAGAAGAAGCAGAAGAAGCAGAAGCAGAAGCAGAAAGAGAAGCAGACGAAGAGAAGCAGAACGAGAAGCAGGAGAAGCAGAAGAAGAAGAAACAGAAGAAGGAGAAGTAGCAGAAGCAGAAGGAAAGAAAAGGAGAAGCAGAAAGTGAAGCAGAAACAGAAGGAGAAGCAGAAAGAGAAGGAGGGGAAGCAGAAGAAGCAGAAGCATAAGAATCCGAAGAAGCAGAAGCAGAACCTGAAT
>NW_012324554.1:0-1427 GCF_000151885.1 Dipodomys ordii
AGTAATCAAATGACAACTTTAATGATGACATTTATTTTATCGAAGAAAGGTCCAAAACATCATCATATAGTGTTAGTATGATCTGATTGAATATTAATTCTTGTGTAACTACATAAAATATGATACTCTAATTTAATGAAGAAATGTCTCAAATTATAAAAATACTCCTTTAAGAATAATAATCAATCATTAAATAAAAGTCTCAATATTCATTGTGTAGCGTAACAAGATGTAAAAGGGTGGAAACATGAGTAGCCTCCCCCTCACCCTCCGCAGCACGTCGGCTGGCGGTTGAAACCCCGCCCTCCCCCCTCCCCGTCGTCATGGCTACGACAGAGGAAAACAAATGATGATAATAATGAATCATAACAACCTATATGTATGTGTATGTCAGAACTCTCACTCCCCACTGCCGGGTAGGTGAGGACTGACTGACTGAGTGAGTGACTTACCCGACCCGTGTTTTGCCCCTCCCGCCGCCCCATCCACCTTGTCGACGGCGAACGCGCACCATCTAGTGGTGGTTTTGTGAATTGCAGTTTTCTCTCATGAAATGCATGGGGGAAAAAAAAGAACAAACAAACCACGCACTGACTGACTGAGAAAACCGGCCCAGGCTGGTTGGCCCCGAGAGAGACTGCCTTCTTTTCAGAGAAGGGGTGGGGTGGGGATGATGATGTGCCTCGTTGGAGTATGGGGCCCATGCATAGGCAGGCAGGCAGGCTCGGAGTGGGACCGTTGTGTGTTGGAGCGCCAGTACAGTAGCTCAAGCCCCAGGATTGACTGGCAAGTCGAGAGGAAAAGGAGGGAGGGAGTGCGGGCGGGCGGGCGGGTGGGAGAGAGAATTCAAACGAGAGAGAGAGAGAGAGAGAGAGAGAGAGAGACAGACAGACAGACAGACAGACAGACAGACAGACAGAGACAAAGACAGACACAGAGAGAGAAATAGAGAAACAGAAACAGAGAGACAAGAGACAGAGACGTGGTGAATTGGTCCGGCTGGACTACATACATGCTCTGTCGCGTCCGATCTTTGAGTTTCCTCAAAGATGCACGCACGCACACACACAGATACACTGAGATGCCCTCTGCCCCCTCTTCTCTCCTCTCCAATTCCCCCGCCCCCTCCCCCCTCCCCCCCCGTCAGGCACCAGAAATGAGATCCCTCCCCTTCTCCTATTGCGTCAATTACAAAGAAAAGGCAGCGTGAGATTCAAGCAAATTTGTTTTATTTTGTTCCGAGGGTAGCGTTGTGGATTTTGGTGCGGGGGGGGGGGTCGGAGGTCGTGGTCGTGGTCGAGTAATCGCCTGCGGGGGGGGGTGAGGATGGACGGTTACGCCACCTGCATGGATGGCTCGCGTTCCCCTCTGGCTGTCTGGTTGCCGCTGAGTGCTTCAGATATCACCATCCGGTCAGGAAGCAGGGG
>NW_012324555.1:0-1427 GCF_000151885.1 Dipodomys ordii
TTCTTCTTCTTCTTCTTCTTCTTCTTCTTCTTCTTCTCTTTCTTCTGCTTCTTCTTTTCCTGCTTCTTCTGCTTCTACTGCTTCTCTTTCTGCTTCTCATTCTGCTTCTGCTTCTCCTTCTGCCTCTCCTATTTCTTCTGCGTCTCTTCCTTCTCCTACTTGTACTTCTCCTTCTGCTTCTGCTTCTTCTGCTTCTCCTGTTTCTCCTTCTGCATCTTCTTCTGCTTCTGCTTCTCCTTCTGCTGCTTCTTCTGCCTCTGTTTCTCCTTCTGCTTCTCCTTCTGCTTCTTCTGCTTCTGCTTCTCCTTTTGCTTCTTATGCTTCTCCTTCTGATTCTCCTTCTGCTTCTCCTTCTGTTTCTCCTTCTTCTTCTCATTCTTCTGCTTTTCTTCTGTTTCTTCTGCGTCTCCTTCTGCTTTTGATTTTCTTTCAGCTTCTGCTTCTCCTTCAGCTTCTCATTCAGCTTCTCCAGATTCTGCTTCTTCTGCTTCTCCTGCTTCCGCTTTTGCTTCAAGTTTTGCTTCTGCTTCTTCGGATTCTTATGCTTCTGCTTCTCCTGCTTCTGCTTCTTCTGCTTCCCCTCCTCTTTCTGCTTCTCCTTCTGTTTCTGCTTCTCCTTCTGCTTCTGCTTCTTGTCCTTCTCCTGTTTATTCTGCTTCTGCTTCTCCTGCTTCTTCTTCTCCTGCTTCTCCTTCTGCTGCTCTTTCTGCTTCTCCTTCTGCTTTTCCTTCTCCTGCTCCTTCTTCTGCTTCTCTTTCTGCTTCTCCTTCTGTTTCTCCTTCTACTTCTCATTCTCGTTCTTCTGCTTTTCCTTCTGCTTCTCCTTCTGCTTCTGCATCTTCTGCTTCTTCTGCTACTGCCTCTGCTTCTTCTGTTTCTTCTGCTTCTCCTTCTGCTTTTGCTTCTCTTTCTGCTTCTGCTTCGCCTTCTGCTTCTCCAGGTTCTGCTTCTCCTGATTCTGCTTCTTCTGCTTCTACTGCTTCTCCTTATGCTTCTCCTTCTTCTTCTTCTTCTTCTTCTTCTTCTTCTTCTTCTTCTTCTTCTTCTTCTTCTTCTTCTTCTTCTTCTTCTTCTTCTTCTTCTTCTTCTTCTCCTTCTCTTTCTTCTGCTTATGATTTTCCTTCTTCTTCTGCTTCTAGTGCTTCTCTTTCTGCTTCTCATTCTGCTTCTGCTTCTCCTAATGCTTCTCCTATTGCTTCTGCTGCCCTTCCTTCTCCTTCTTCTTCTCCTACTTCGGCTTCTCCTTCTGCTTCTGCTTCTTCTGCTTCTCCTGCTTCTCCTTCTGCATCTTCTGCTGCTTCTGCTTCTCCTTCTGCTTCTCCTTCTGCTTCTTCTTCTCCTTCTTCTGCTTCTCCTTCTGATTCTCCTTCTGCTTCTCTAACTGTTGCTCCTTCTCCTTCTTCCAATGATTCTGCTTCTTCTGCTTA
>NW_012324556.1:0-1427 GCF_000151885.1 Dipodomys ordii
GCAGAAGAAGCAGAAACAGAAGCAGAAGTAGATGCAGAAGCAGAAGGAGAAGCAGCAGAAGAAGTAGAACCAGAAATTCAGGCAGGAGAAACAGAAGAAGCAGAAGCAGAAAGAGAAGCAAAAAGAGAAGCAGAAGGAGAAGTAGAAGAAGCAGCAGAAGGAGAAGCAGCAGAAGAAGCAGAAAAACAAGCAGGAGAAGCAGAAGCAGAAAGAGAAGTACAAGCAGAAGAAGCAGAAGCAGAAGAAGAAGCAGTAGAAGCATAAGAAGCAGAAGCAGGAGAAGCAGAAGCAGAAGAACAAGAAGCATAAGAAGCAGAAGCAGAAGCAGAGGGAGAAACAGAAGAAGGAGAAGGAGCAGCAGAAGGTGAAGCAGAAGGAGATGGAGAAGCAGGAAGAGTAGCAGAAACAGAAGGAGAAGGAGAAGGATTAGTTGGAGAATCAGAAGAAGCAGAAGCAGAAAGAGAAGCAGAAGAAGAACAAGGAGAAGCAGAAGCAGAGGAAAGGATGGAGAAGCAGAAGAAGCAGAAGCGGGAGAAGCAGAAGAAGAAGAAGAAACAGAAGAAGGAGAAGGAGCAGAAGGAGAAGCAGAAGGAGAAGCTGAAAGAGAAGCAGAAGAAGCAGTAGCAGGAGAAGCAGAAGCAGAAGAAACAGAAGAAGCTGAAGCAGCAGAAGCAGGACCTGAAGCAGAAGAAACAGAACAAGCAGAAGAAGAAGTAGCAGAAGCAGAACGAGAAGCAGAAGAAGAAGAAGGAGAAGGAGAAAGACAAAGATTAGGAGTAGGAAGAGCAGAAGGAGAATCAGAAGCAGAACGAGAAGCAGAAGGAGCAGCAGAAGGAGAAGCAGAAGGAGAAGCAGAAGGAGAAGCAGAAGAAGCAGAAGAAGATGCAGAAGGAGAAGCAGAAGCAGAAGAAGATGCAGAAGGAGAAGCAGGAGAAGCAGAAGAAGCAAAAGCAGAAGTAGAATCAGAAGAAACAGAAGAAGAAGAAGAAGAAGAAGAAGAAACAGTAGCAAAAGAAACAGAAGAAGGAGAAGAGCAGAAGCAGAAGCAGAAGGAGAAGCAGAAGCAGAAGGAGAAGCAGAAGAAGCAGGAGAAGCGGAAGCAGAAGAAACAGGAGAAGCCGAAGAAGCAGAAGCAGAATCTGAAGCAGAAGGAGGAACAGAAGCAGCACAATCTGAAGCAGAAGCAGAAGAAACAGAAATAGTAGAATAAGCAGATGCAGAAGCAGCAGGAGAAGCAGAAGAAGAAGATGGAGAAGGCGAGAGAGAAGGATTAGGAGTAGGAGAAGCAAAAGGATAAGCGGAAGCTGAAAGAGACGCAGAAGGAAAAGCAGCACGAGAAGTAGGAGAAGCAGGAGAAGCAGAAGCAGGAGAAGCAGTAGAAACAGTAGAAGCAGAAGCAGAATGAGAAGAAGAAGGAGAAACGAAGC
>NW_012324557.1:0-1427 GCF_000151885.1 Dipodomys ordii
GTCAATCGGATGATAGCTCCAGTGCTCTTAACTGGATCCAGATATAGGCAGAGCTATCTATGAAGATGATTGGACAGTAGTCCCGTGGGAAACAATTGAATATATTTCTCAAAACTTCACAGAGTACCATAAGTAGAGGTTGAATTTACTGTTTGTGCGGAGTAGAGCGTCTCCGTCGAAGCTGGAATCAGTAGCAATCAGGAGAGCATAAAAGGAAGCAGAGAAAACCATTCTCCTGTCAGTGTCATACGCAATCCATCTTTTTTGAACGAAAGGCCGCCCTCCCCCCTCCCCGTCGTCATGGCTACGACAGAGGAAAAGCAAATGATGATAATAATGAATCATAACAACCTATATGTATGTGTATGTCAGAACTCTCACTCCCCACTGCTGGGTAGTTGAGGACTGACTGACTGAGTGAGTGACTGACCCGACCCGTGTTTTGCCTCTCCCGCCGCCCCATCCACCTTGTCGACGGCGAACGCGCGTCATCTAGCGGTGGTTTTGTGAATTGCAGTTTTCTCTCATGAAATGCATGGGGGAAAAAAAAGAACAAACAAACCACGCACTGACTGACTGACAAAACCGCCCAGGCTGGCTGGCCCCGAGAGAGACTGCCTTCTTTTCAGAGAAGGGGTGGGGTGGGGATGATGATGTGCCTCGTTGGAGTATGGGGCCCATGCATAGGCAGGCAGGCTGTCAGGCAGGCTCGGAGTAGGACCGTTGTGTGTTGGAGCGCCAGTACAGTAGCTCAAGCCCCAGGATTGACTGGCAAGTCGAGAGGAAAAGGAGGGAGGGAGTGCGGGCGGGCGGGCGGGCGGGAGAGAGAATTCAAACGAGAGAGAGACAGAGAGATAGAGAGACAGACAGACAGACAGACAGACAGAGACAAAGAGAGACACAGAGAGAGAAATAGAGAAACAGAAACAGAGAGACAAGAGACAGAGACGTGGTGAATTGTTCCGGCTGGACTACATACATGCTCTGTTGCGTCCGATCTTTGAGTTTCCTCAAAGATGCACGCACGCACACACACAGATACACTGAGATGCCCTCTGCCCCCTCTTCTCTCCTCTCCAATTCCCCCGCCCCCTCCCCCCTCCCCCCCCCGTCAGGCACCAGAAATGAGATCCCTCCCCTTCGCCTATTGCGTCAATTACAAACAAAAGGCAGCGTGAGATTCAAGCAAATTTGTTTTATTTAGTTCCGAGGGTAGGGTTGTGGATTTCGGTGCAGGGGGGGGTTGGAGGTAGTGGTCGTGGTCGAGTAATCGCCTGCGGGGGGGGGTGAGGATGGACGGTTTCGCCACCTGCATGGATGGCTCGCGTTCCCCTCTGGCTGTCTGGTTGCCGCTGAGTGCTTCAGATATCACCATCCGGTCAGGAAGCAGGGGCTGGAAGATAAAGAGATATTAAAGAGATAATTAG
>NW_012324558.1:0-1427 GCF_000151885.1 Dipodomys ordii
TTCTATGAAGAGTCACGCTGTCGATATCTTTGATGGAGGGACAAGACGATAAAGAGGTGCTAGGTAGTAAAAAATCTTAGACAATGGAAATAAGAAGGATCACAGAGCCTCAAGTCTTCTCTGGCCTTACAAGGCCACCCCCCCCCCGCCTTCGGGCTTCCCTAGAGTCCTGCTCCTAATTATCTCTTAAATATCTCTTTATCTTCCAGCCCCTGCTTCCTGACTGGATGGTGATATCTGAAGCACTCAGCGGCAACCAGACAGCCAGAGGGGAACGCGAGCCATCCAGGCAGGTGGCGTAACTGTCCATCCTCACCCCCACCCCCGCAGGCGATTACTCGACCACGACCACGACCTCCGACGCCCCCCCCGCACCAAAATCCACAACCCTACCCTCGGAACAAAATAAAACAAATTTGCTTGAATCTCACGCTGCCTTTTGTTTGTAATTGACGACGCAATAGGCGAAGGGGAGGGATCTCATTTCTGGTGCCTGACGGGGGGGGAGGGGGAGGGGGCGGGGGAATTGGAGAGGAGAGAAGAGGGGGCAGAGGGCATCTCAGTGTATCTGTGTGTGTGCGTGCGTGCATCTTTGAGGAAACTCAAAGATCGGACGCGACAGAGCATGTATGTACTCCAGCCGGACCAATTCACCACGTCTCTGTCTCTTGTCTCTCTGTTTCTGTTTCTCTATTTCTCTCTCTGTGTCTCTCTTTGTCTCTGTCTGTCTGTCTGTCTGTCTGTCTGTCTGTCTGTCTCTCTCTTTCTCTCTCGTTTGAATTCTCTCTCCCGCCCGCCCGCCCGCCCGCACTCCCTCCCTCCTTTTCCTCTCGACTTGCCAGTCAATCCTGGGGCTTGAGCTACTGTACTGGCGCTCCAACACACAACGGTCCCACTCCGAGCCGGCCTGTCTGCCTGCCTGCCTATGCATGGGCCCCATACTCCAACGAGGCACATCATCATCCCCACCCCACCCCTTCTCTGAAAAGAAGGCAGTCTCTCTCGGGGCCAGCCAGCCTGGGCCGGTTTTCTCAGTCAGTCAGTGCGTGGTTTGTTTGTTCTTTTTTTCCCCCATGCATTTCATGAGAGAAAACTGCAATTCACAAAACCACCACTAGATGGCGCGCGTTCGCCGTCGACAAGGTGGATGGGGCGGCGGGAGGGGCAAAACACGGGTCGGGTCAGTCACTCACTCAGTCAGTCAGTCCTCACCTACCCGGCAGTGGGGTGTGATAGTTCTGACATACACATACGTATAGGTTGTTATGATTCATTATTATCATCATTTGCTTTTCCTCTGTCGTAGCCATGACGACGGGGAGTGGGGAGGGCGGGGTTTCGACCGCCAGCCGACGTGTTGCGGAGGGGGAGGGGGAGGGGGAGGAGTCGCTCGTTCCCTGGATAGATCCGTCTCCCCTCCTCTCCAC
>NW_012324559.1:0-1427 GCF_000151885.1 Dipodomys ordii
TGCTGTGGTTCAAGTGGCAGAACCTTGTCAGTGACAGCGCCCCTGACTCAGAGTTCAAACCTCACGACCAACAAATAAAAGAAAAAAAGTTTGAGAGTCTGATGGATAAGAGGAACCTTGGAGGAGTTTGCAAAGTGCAGGTGTGTTGCTGATTCAGAAGGGGTGTGTGGGACCTTTAGGTCCACATTAAAAGCATCCTGGAGGGTCAGACACTCATGGTCAAGGACCACATATAGAGCCCTCCCCCCTCCCCGTCGTCATGGCTATGACAGAGGAAAAGCAAATGATGATAATAATGAATCATAACAACCTATATGTATGTGTATGTCAGAACTCTCACTCCCCACTGCCGGGTAGGTGAGGACTGACTGACTGAGTGAGTGACTGACCCGACCCGTGTTTTGCCCCTCCCGCCGCCCCATCCACCTTGTCGACGGCGAACGCGCGCCATCTAGTGGTGGTTTTGTGAATTGCAGTTTTCTCTGATGAAATGCATGGGGGAAAAAAAAGAACAAACAAAGCACGCACTGACTGACTGAGAAAACCGGCCCAGGCTGGCTGGCCCCGAGAGAGACTGCCTTCTTTTCAGAGAAGGGGTGGGGTGGGGATGATGATGTGCCTGGTTGGAGTATGTGGCCCATGCATAGGCAGGCAGGCAGGCAGGCAGGCTCGGAGTGGGACCGTTGTGTGTTGGAGCGCCAGTACAGTAGCTCAAGCCCCAGGATTGACTGGCAAGTCGAGAGGAAAAGGAGGGAGGGAGTGCGGGCGGGTGGGTGGGCGGGAGAGAGAATTCAAACGAGAGAGAGAGAGAGAGACAGACAGAGAGACAGACAGACAGACAGACAGACAGAGACAAAGAGAGACACAGAGAGAGAAATAGAGAAACAGAAACAGAGAGACAAGAGACAGAGACGTGGTGAATTGGTCCGGCTGGACTACATACATGCTCTGTCGCGTCCGATCTTTGAGTTTCCTCAAAGATGCACGCACGCACACACACAGATACACTGAGATGCCCTCTGCCCCCTCTTCTCTCCTCTCCAATTCCCCCGCCCCCTCCCCCCTCCCCCCCCGTCAGGCACCAGAAATGAGATCCCTCCCCTTCGCCTATTGCGTCAATTACAAACAAAAGGCAGCGTGAGATTCAAGCAAATTTGTTTTATTTTGTTCCGAGGGTAGGGTTGTGGATTTTGGTGCGGGGGTGGTTGTCGGAGGTCGTGGTCGTGGTCGAGTAATCGCCTGCGGGGGGGGTGAGGATGGACGGTTAGGCCACCTGCATGGATGGCTCGCGTTCCCCTCTGGCTGTCTGGTTGCCGCTGAGTGCTTCAGAAATCACCAGCCGGTCAGGAAGCAGGGGGTGGAAGATAAAGAGATATTAAAGAGATAATTAGGAGCAGGACTCCAGGGAAGCCCGAAGGCGGGGGTGA
>NW_012324560.1:0-1427 GCF_000151885.1 Dipodomys ordii
TTCACACAAGAGGACACAGCGGGACCCAGCTGGACTAGCTTCGATACAGCGGGGACACTGCGGGACACAGCGGGGTACACAGCTGGGGACACAACGGGACATAGTGGGGGACATAGCGGGATACAGCGGGACAGAGCGTGACTCAGCGGGACACTTCGGGGCACAGTTGGGACAAAGTGGGCGACACAGCGGGGAACATAGCATGACTCAGCGGGGAACTTTTATAGGACCCAGCGGGACCCATCAGGACACAGCGTCGATAGAGTGGGGACACAGCGGGACACAGCGGTGAAACAACCGGACTCATCGGGGGACACTGTGGGACCCAGCGGGACCCAGCGGGGACACAGCAAGGACACAGTGGGGGACACATCGGGACACAGCGGGGGACACAGCAAGGGACACAGCGGGAGACAGAGCTGGACACAGTGGGGAACACATAGAGAGACTCATCTGGACACAGCGGGACACAGCGTCGATACAGCGGGTACACAGCGGAAACAGCGGGTACACAGCTGTTGACACAATGGGACACAGTTCGGGACACAGCGGGACACAGCGGGACACAGCGGGGCACAGCGGGGACATAATGGGAGACTCAGTGGGGAACAGAGCAGGACACAGCGGGGGACACAGAGAGGACACAGTGGGGACACAGCGAGACTCAGCCGGGGACACAGCGGGGGAAAAAGCGGGACACCACGGGACACAGTGGGACACAGCGGGACACAGCGGGGTCACTGCAGGACACAGTGGGGGACAAAGTGGGACACAGCGGGACACAGCAGGGACGCAGCGGGACACAGCGGGACATGGCGGGGGACACAGCGGGACACAGCGGGGGACACAGCGAGGACACAGTGGGGGACACAGTGGGGGAAACAGCTGGACACAGCAGGGAACACAGCGAGGACACAGGGGCACCCAGCGGGACACAGCGTAGATACAGCGGAGACACAGCGTTACACAGCATGGTACAAAGCTGTGGACACAACGGGACACAGTGGGGGCACAGCGGGACACAGCGGGACGCAGTGGGACACAGCGGGGACAAAGCGTGAGACACAGCAGGGGACAGAGCTGGAGACAGCGGGGGACACAGCGGGGACACAGCGAGGACACAGCGGGACACAGCGGGACACTGCAGGGCACAGCGGGGGACACAGCGGGACACAGCGGGGGACACAGCGGGAGACAGCGGAGGACACAGCGAGGACACAGCGGGACACAGCGCTGACACTGCGGGAACAAAGCGGGGGACACAGCGGGGGACATAGCCGGACACAGCGGGACACAGCGGGGGACACATGGAGTACTCAGCGGGACAAAGTGGGGACACACCGGCGACTCACCGGGGGACACAGCGGGGGACAAAGCGGGACACCACAGAACACAGTGGGAAACAGCGGGACACAGCGGGGAAATGA
>NW_012324561.1:0-1427 GCF_000151885.1 Dipodomys ordii
CTGTGTCCTCGCAGTGTTCCCCGCTGTGTCTCGCTGTGTCCCCCGCTGTGTCCCCCACTGTGTCCTCTCTGTGTCCCCCAATATATCCCGCTGTGTCCTCGCTCTGTCCCCCGCTGTGTCCCGCTGTGTCACACTGTTTCCCATGGTGTCCTGCTGTGTCTTTGCTCTGTCCCCCGCTGTTCCCCAATTTGTCCCTAGCTGTGTCCCGCTGTGTCCCGCTGTTTCCTCGCTGTGTCCCACGCTGTGTCCCGCTGTGTCCTTGCTGTGTCCCCCCTTGTGTTTCACTGTTTCCTCGATGTGTCCCCCCCTGTGTGCCGTTGTGTCCCCAGCTGTGTACCCCGTTGTGTCCCGCTGTTTCCCCGCTGTATCAACGCTGTGTCCCGCTGTGTCCCGCTATGTCCTCGCTGTGTACTGCTCTGTACCCCTCTGTGTCCCCCGCTGTGTCCCCCGCTGAGTTCCCGCTGTGTCCCCGCCTTGTCCCCTCTGTCCTCCCTGTGTCCCCTGCTGTGTCCCGCTGTGTCCCCTGCTGTGTCCCGCTGTGTCTACTGCTTTGTTCCTGCTGTGTCCCTCTGTGTCCCGCTGTGTCCCCCTGTGTCCTCACTGTGTCCCACGCTGTGTTCCGCTGAGCCCTTTGCTGTGTCCCCCGATGTGCCCCGTTGTGTCCCCAGCTGTGTACCCCGCTGTGGCCCACTGTGCCCCGCTGTATCGACGCTGTGTCCCGCTGTGTCCACTGTGTCCTCGCTGTGTCCCCCGCTGTCTCCCGCTCTGTCCCCCGCTGTGTCTCACGCTTTGTCCCAGCTGTGTCCCACTGTGTTCCGCTGTTTCCCGCTGTGTCCCCACTGTGTCCCGTTGTGTCCACAGCTGTGTACCACGCTGTGTAACGCTGTGTCCCCGCTGTATCGACGCTGGGTCCCGCTGGGTCCCGCTGTGTCCTCGTTGTGTTCCCCGCTGTGTCCCGCAGTGTCCCCCGCTGTGTCCCCCGCTGTGTCCTCGCTGTGTCCCCCGCTGTGTCCCACTGTGTCCTCGCTGGGTCCCCCGCTGTGTCCCGCTTTGTCCCCTGCTGTGTCCCGCTGGGTCCCACTGTGTCCCGCTCTGTCCCTGCTGTGTCCCGCTGTGTCCTGCTGTGTCCTCGCTGTGTCCCCCGCTGTCTCCCGCTCTGTCCCCCGCTGTGTCTCACGATTTGTCCTCGCTGTGTCCCACTGTGTCCCGCTCTGTCCCGCTGTGCCCCCACTGTGTTCCCTTGTGTCCACAGATTTGTACCACACTGTGTAACGCTGTATCCCTGCTGTATCGACGCTGGGTCCCGCTGGGTCCCGCTGTGTCCTCGCTGTGTTCCCTGCTGTGTCCCGCTGTGTCCCCCGGTGTGTCCCCTGCTGTTTTCCTGTCTGTGTCCCACGCTGTGTCCCGCTGTGTCCTCGCTGGGCCCC
>NW_012324563.1:0-1426 GCF_000151885.1 Dipodomys ordii
AAAGATAGAGAACATGGAGCCAGAACCTTTGACAACTCCTACAGCCTAGGAACTGTGCTTTCCCTGGAGGCAGTGGCTGGCTGCATGGTGTCCCAATGGGACACCTCAGCCAGAACATATGGTTTCAGTTCTTAAATGGCAGAGAAGGAGGCTTTGTTCATGTTGCCCGCTCAGACTTTTTACTCTCTGAGGGCTTGTCCCAGCTTTCCCAGGTTAGGGGGCTGGGCATGGGCAACCTGCTGAATGCCCATTGTCCATACACAGATACATGGTGTTAATGCCTCCTTTTTAATTTTGGCAGGTCCGAGGTTGTACTATGAGCCTAGGCTCTGTCCCTGAGAACCTTTTGCTCAAGAGTAGTGCTCTGCCCTTGAGCCACAGTCCCATGCATGAGTGTTTTTTTTTCCTGTGATCTCTTGGAAATAAGAGTGTCATGGACTTTCCCACCCTGGCTGAATTCAAATTGGTATTCTCTACATCTTGGCCTCCTGAGGAGCTAGGATTACAGGCAGGAGCCACTGGCACCTTGCTTATTTTTCTTCTTCAAAACCCAGGCCTGGAGTTTGAATGCTAGTACTGCCACCCACAAATGGAAGGAGAGCCTGACAAACTCATTCCTGTTCATGGGAATGCTTATGGAGTGTTATTAAAGTAACAATTAAAATGTGCAGTGGATTCATGACCCTATTTTAGAATGCCACACAAAAATTTTTGGGTTAATGTCTTCCATTCTAGCACTATGGTATAATTAAGGATATTGATTAATTCTTAATTAATGCTTTTATAAACATTGAACCGGGATACTTCATTAAATGGAGGCAAAATTTAATAACTAATAATTGGTAATAATATATATAATTTAATATCCTCACAGTCCCACTCTCTGTATATGTATATATGTATATATGTATATATGTTTATATCTATCTCTCTATCTACTTCAATCTACACATTTATCAATGTATACATACACACATATATATATACATATATATGTATAAATATATAAATATATATATATATATATATATATATATGGGCACTACTGTTGGCTTGAACACAGGTACTCAGAACTTCCTGGCAGCTCAGTTTGCAGGAGGCTGGTCTGCTAAGACTGTGACCCTATTTATGGATTGGGCATTGTAGGCTGTGAGATGAAATCCCAGCATGGCCAAAAATTTATTCATGGAGGAAGAAGCCAATTTTTGACACATTATTTTCCTTCTCTGTGAAAGTCCTTGGTCTCAATATATGATGTATAATCCATATGCAACTATATCCTATGTGATATGATGTAATAAAAGAAATGTCTCATGTGTATATACTAAATACTGAATAAATAAGGGTAATAAATGTAATATGCAGTAACCCATGTATGTAAATAGATCTTATATATTAATATTACTTTTTCCAGTGCTGGGGCTTC
>NW_012324564.1:0-1426 GCF_000151885.1 Dipodomys ordii
GCCCGCTTTGTCACTGCTGTGTCTCGCTGTGTCCCGCTGTGTACACGCTGTGTCCCGCTCTGTCCCAGGCTGTGTCCCGCTGAGTCCCCCGTTGTGTTCCGCTGTGTCGCTGCTGTGTCCCGCTTTGTCCCCGCTGTGTCCCGCTGTGTACCACACTGTGTCCCCACTGTGTCCCGCTGTGTGCCCCCTTTGTTCCCCTCTGTGTCCTGCTGTGTCCCCTGCTGTGTCCCCGCTGTGTCCCGCTGTGCCCCGCTGTGTAACGCTGTGTCCCACTTTGTGTCCCGCTGTGTCCCCCGCTGTGTCCCTGCTATGTCCCTTTGTGTCCCGCTGTGTCCCGCTGTGTACCCCGCAGTGTCCTGCTGTGTTGCCTGATGTGTCCCGCTGTGTCCCGCTGTGTCAACACTGTGTCCCGCTGTGTCCCCTCTGTGTCCCCTGCTGTGTCCCGCTGTGTCCCTGGCTGTGTCCCCTGCTGCGTCCCGCTGTGTCCCCCTGTGTCACGCTGTGTCCTCTCTGTGTATCCCTCTGTGTCCGGCTGTGTCCCTGCTGTGTCCCTGCTGTGTCCCGCTGTGTCCCGCTCTGTCCCCGATGTCCCCGTCTGTGTCCCGTTGTGTCCCCGCTGTCTGCATGTGTGCCCCCACTGTCCCCCGCTGTGTACCCAGCTGTGTCCCGCTGTGTCCTCGCTGTGTCCCCCACTGTGTCCCGCTGTGTCCCCCGCTGTGTCCCGCTGTGTCCTGCTGTGTCCCTGCTGTCCTCCGGTGTGTCACTGCTGTCCCCCGCTGTGTCCTCCGCTGTGCCCCGCTGTGTCATCGCTGTGTCTCACTGTGTCACCGCTTTGTCTCTGCTGTGTCCCGCTGTGTCCCTGGTGTGTACTCGCTGTGTAAACGCTGAGTCCCTCAGTTTCCCCGCTGTGTCCCACTGTGTCCCCCGCTGTGTCCCCGCTGTGTTCCCGCTGTGTCCCTGCTGTGTCCTGCTGTGTCCCGCTGTGTCCCGCTGTGTCCCGCTGTGTCCCCGCTGTGTCCCCGCTGTGTCCCTGCTGTGTCCTGCTGTGTCCCCGCTGTGTCCCGCTGTGTCCCGCTGTGTAACCACTGTGTGCCGATGTGTACCGCTGTGTCTACCCTGTGTACCCCGCTGTGTCTTGCTGTGTCTCCCGCTGTGTCCTGCTGTGTCCTCGCTGTTTCCCCTGCTGTTTCCCGCTGTTTTCCCCGCTGTGTCTGCCGCTGTGTCTTTTGATGTGTCCCCAGCTGAGTCCCGCTGTGTCCCCCGCTGTTTACCGCTGTGTCCCCCACTGTGTCCCCCGCTTTGTCCCCGCTGTGTCCCTGCTCTGTCCCGCTGTGTCCCGCTGGGTCCCTCTGTGTTGCACACTGTGTCCCCCTGTGTCTCCGCTGTTTCCCACTGAGACCCCCGCGCTGTCCTGCTGTGTCCCCGT
>NW_012324565.1:0-1426 GCF_000151885.1 Dipodomys ordii
GCTTCTGCTTCTCCTGCTTCTCTACTTCTCGTGCTGCTTCTCTTTCTGCTTATCTTTCTGCTTCTCCTTCTCGTTCTTCTGCTTCTCTTCTGCATCTGCTTCTCCTTCTGCTTCTGCTCTGCTTCAATTTCTCCTTCTGCTTCTCATTCTGCTTCTGCGTCTTCTGTTTCTTCTGCTTCTCCTGCTTCTGCTTCTCCTGCTTCTCCTACTTCTCGTGCTGCTTCTCTTTCTGCTTCTCTTTCTGCTTCTCCTCCTTCCTCTGCTTCTCCTTCTGCTTCTGCTTCTCCTTCTGCTTCTGCTTCAATTTCTCCTTCTGCTTCTCATTCTGCTTCTGCGTCTTCTGTTTCTTCTGCTTCTCCTGCTTCTGCTTCTCCTGCTTCTCCTACTTCTCGTGCTGCTTCTCCTTCTGCGTCTCTTTCTGCTTCTGCTTATCCTTTTGCTTCTCCTACTCCTAATCCTTCTCTTTCGCCTTCTCCTTCTCCTTCTTCTGCTTCTCCTGCTTCTCCTTCTGCATCTTCTTCTGCCTCTGCTTCTCCTTCTGCTGCTTCTTCTGTTTCTGCTTCTTCTTCTGCTTCTCCCTCTGATTCTGCTTCTTATGCTTATTCTTTTTCTTCTGCTTCTGCTTCTCCTGCTTCTGCTTCTTCTGCTTCTACTGCTTCTCCTTCTCCTTCTTCTTCTCCTTCTCCTTCTCCTTTTCCTTCTTCTTCTTCTTCTTCTTCTTCTTCTTCTTCTTCTTCTTCTTCTTCTTCTTCTTCTCTTTCTGCTTCTCATTCTGCTTCTGCTTCTCCTTCTGCTTCTCCTATTGCTTCTGCTGCCCTTCCTTCTCCTTCTCCTTCTCCTTTTCCTCCTTCTGCTTCTCCTTCTGGTTCTGCTTCTCTTTCTGCTTCTGCTTCTTCTGATTCTCCAACTAATCCTTCTTCTTCTCCTTCTGTTTCTGCTTCTCTGTCTGCTTCTCCATCTCCTTCTGCTTCACCTTCTGCTGCTCCTTTTCCTCCTTGTGTTTCTCCCTTTGCTTCTGCTTCTGCTTCTTATGCTTCTTCTTGTTCTTCTGCTTCTGCTTCTCCTGCGTCTGCTTCTTATGCTTCCACTGCTTCTTCTTCTGCTTCTGCTTCTTCTGCTTCTACTTCTCTTTCTGCTTCTGCTTCTCCTGCTTGTTTTTCTGCTTCTTCTGCTGCTTCTCCTTCTGCTGCTTCTTCTACTTCTCCTTCTGCTTCTCTTTTTGCTTCTCTTTCTGCTTCTGCTTCTTCTGTTTCTCCTGCCTGAATTTCTGGTTCTACTTCTTCTGCTCCTTCTCCTTCTACTTCTGCTTCTACTTCTGCTTCTGTTTCTGCTTTTTCTGCTTCTACTCTTTCGGCTTCTCCTGATTCTGCTTCTTGTGCTTCTCTTGCTTCTCTTTCTGCTTCTCATTCCGCTTCGGCTTCTCTTT
>NW_012324566.1:0-1426 GCF_000151885.1 Dipodomys ordii
CCGTTTTGTCTCCCCGTGTCCCCTGCTGTGTCCCGCTGTGTCCCCCGCTGTGTCCCGCTGTGTCCTCTGCTGTGTCCCTGCTATGTCCCGCTGTGTTCCGCAGTGTCCCGCTGTGTCGTCGCTGTGTCTCCCGCAGTGTCCCGCAGTGTCCTCGCTGTGTCCCCCGCTGTGTCCTGCTGTGTCCTGCTCTGTCCCCTGCTGTGTCCTGCTGTGTCCCCGCTGTGACCCGCTGTGTCCCGCTGTGTCCCCGCTATGACCCACTATGTCCTCGCTGTGTCCCCCGCTATCTCCCTCTTTGTACCACGCAGTGTCCTCGCTGTGTCCCACTCTGTGTCCCACTGTGTCACCGTTGTGTCCCCAGCTTTGTTCCGCTATGTCCCGCTGTGTCCCCTGCTGTGTCCCGCTGTGTCCCGCTGTGTCTCCGCTGTGTGTGACCTGTGTCCCGCTGTGTACCCCGCTGTGTCCAGCTGTGTCCCCGCTGTGTCCCTTCTCTGTCCCCCGCTGTCTCCTGCTGTGTCCCCCGCTGTTTCCCACTGTGTCCCCCGCTGTGTCCCGCTGTGTTCCGTGGTGTCCGGTTTGTCCACCGCTGTGTTCCGCTGTGTCCTCGCTGTGTCCCCCGCTGTGCCCCACTTTGTCCCACTGTGTCCCGCTGTGTTCCCCACTGTGTTCCTTTGTGTCCGCAGCTGTGTACCCCGCTGTGTCCCGCTGTGTCCGTCTGTGTCCCCTGCTGTATCCCCTGCTCTGTCCCACTGTGTCGCCCGCTGTGTCCCGCCGTGTCCCCCGCTGTGTCCCGCTGTGTCCCCGCTGTGTCCCAATGTGTCCTCATTGGTTCCCCCTCTGTGTCCCTCTGTGTCCCCCCTGTGTCCCCCGCTGTGTCCTGCTGTGTCCCTCTGTGTCCTCTGCTGTGTCCCCTGCTCTGTCCCACTGTGTCCCCCGCTGTATCCCGCTGTGTCCCACTCTGTCCACTGCTGGATCCCGCTGGATCCCTCTGTGTCCTCTGCTGTGTCCCCAGCTCTGTCCCACTGTCTCCCCCGCTATGTCCCGCTGTGTCCTGCTGTGTCCACCGCTGTGTCCCACTGTGTCCCGCTGTGTCCCCGGCTGTGTCCCTCGCTGTGTTCCACTGTGTCCCCCACTGTGGCCCACTGTGTACCCTGCTGTTTTTCCGCTGTGTCCCGCTGTGTCGCGCTGTGTCGCGCTGTTTCCTCGCTGTATCACCCGCTCTGTCCCGCTGTGTCCTCACTCTGTCCCCCGCTGTGTCCCGCTGTGTCCCCGGTGTGTCCCTCTGTGTACCCTGCTCTGTCCAGCTGTGTCCCCGCTGCGTCCCGCTGTGTCCCCAGCTCTGTCCCCAGCTCTGTCCCCAGCTGTGTACCGTTGTGTCCCCCGCTGTGTCCTGCTGTGTCCTACTGTGTCCCCCGCTGTGTCCCTG
>NW_012324567.1:0-1426 GCF_000151885.1 Dipodomys ordii
TCTTCTCCTTCTGTTTCTTCTGTTTCTGCTTCTCCTGCTTCTTCTTCTTCTGCTTCTCCTTCTTCTCCTTCTGCTTCTCCGTCTCATTCTCCTTCTCCTTCAATTTCTCCTTCTTGTGCTTCTCATTCTGCTTCTGCTTCTGCTTCTTCTGTTTCTCCTGCCTGAATTTCTGGTTCTACTTCTTCTGCTGCTTCTCCTTCTGCTTCTGCTTCTCCTTCTGCTAATGTTTCTGCTTCTTCTGCTTCTTCTCTTTCGGCTTCTCCTGCTTCGGCTTCTTGTCCTTCTCCTGCTTCTCTTTCTGCTTCTCATTCTGCTTCTGCTTCTCCTTCTGCTTCTCCTCCTTCTCCTTCTCCTACTTCTGCTTCTCCTTCAGCTTCTGCTTCTTCTGCTTCTCCTGCTTCTCCTTCTGCATCTCCTTCTGCTTGTGCTTGTCCTTATGCTTCTGCTTCTGCTTCTACTTCTCCTTCTTTTGCTTCTCCTTTTGCTTCTGCTTCTTCTGCTTTTCCTGCTTCTCCTCCTGCTTCTGCTTCTTCTGCTTCTTCTGCTTCTCATTCTGCATCTTCTTCTGCTTCTCCTTCTGATTCTCCTTTTGCTTCTTCTTCTTCTGCTTTACCTGCGTCTCTTTCTGCTTCTCCTTCTGTTTCTCCTTCTGTTTCTCCTTCTCCTTCTTGTTCTTCTGCTTTACCTTCTGCTTCTGCTACAACTGCTTCTGCTTCTACTTCTTCTGTTTCTTCTGCTTCTCCTTCTGCTTTTGATTCTCTTTCTGCTTCTGTCTGCTTCTGCTTTTTCTGATTCTCAAACTTCTTCTTCTTCTTCTCCTTCTATTTCTGCTTCTGCATCTCCTTGTGCTTCACCTTCTGCTGCTCCTTCTCCTTCTTCTGTTTCTCCCTCTGCTTCTGCTTCTTATGCTTCTTCTTTTTCTTCTTGTTCTGCTTCTCCTGCTTCTGCTTCTTCTGCTTCTACTGCTTCTTCTTCTGCTTCTTCTGCTTCTTCTGCTTCTACTTCTCTTTCTGCTTCTGCTTCTCCTGCTTGTTTTTCTGCTTCTTGTGCTGCTTTTTCTACTTCTCCTTCTGCTTCTCTTTTTGCTTCTCCTTCTGCTTCTGCTTCTTCTGTTTCTGCTGCCTGAATTTCTGGTACTACTTCTTCTGCTGCTTCTCCTTCTGCTTCTGCTTCTCCTTCTGCTTCTGTTTCTGCTTCTTCTCTTTCGGCTTCTCCTGCTTCTGCTTCTTGTCCTCCTCCTGCTTCTCTTTCTGCTTCTCATTCTGCTTCTGCTTCTCCTTCTGCTTCTGCTTCTCCTCCTTCTCCTTCTCCTACTTCTGCTTCTCCTTCAGCTTCTGCTTCTTCTGCTTCTCCTGCTTCTCCTTCTGCATCTCCTTAAGCTTGTGCTTGTCCTTATGCTTCTTCTTCTGCCTCTGCTTCTCCTTCT
>NW_012324568.1:0-1426 GCF_000151885.1 Dipodomys ordii
TTCTGATTCTCCAACTTCTCCGTCTTCTTCTCGTTCTATATCTACTTCTCTTTCTGCTTCTACATCTCCTTCTGCTTCACCTTCTGCTGCTCCTTCTCCTTCTTCTGTGTCTCCCTCTGCTTCTGCTTCTTATGCTTCTTCTTTTTCTTCTGCTTCTCCTGCTTCTGCTTCTTATGCTTCTACTGCTTCTTCTTCTGCTTCTGCTTCTTCGACTTCTACTGCTTCTACTTCTCTTTCTGCTTCTGCTTCTCCTAATTCTTTTTCTGCTTCTTCTGCTGCTTCTCCTTCTGCTGCTTCTTCTACTTCTTCTTCTGCTTCTCTTTTTGCTTCTCCTTCTGCTTCTGCTTCTGCTTGTTCTGTTTCTCCTGCCTGAATTTCTGGTTCTACTTCTTCTGCTGCTTCTCCTTCTGCTTCTGCTTCTACTTCTGCTTCTGTTTCTGCTTCTTCTGCTTCTTCTCTTTCGGCTTCTCCTGCTTCTGCATCTTGTGCTTCTCCTGCTTCTCTTTCTGCTTCTCATTCCGCTTCTGCTTCTCCTTCTGCTTCTGCTTCTCCTCCTTCTCCTTCTCCTACTTCTGCTTCTCCTTCATCTTCTGCTTCTTCTGCTTCTCCTGCTTCTCGTTCTGCATCTCCTTCTGCTTGTGCTTGTCCTTATGCTCTTTCTTCTGCTTCTTCTTCTCCTTCTGCTTCTGCCTCTGTTTCTCCTTCTCCTTCTCGTTCTCCTGCTTTTCCTTCTGCTTCTCCTTCTGCTTATGCTGCAACTGCTACTGCTTCTGCTTCTTCTGTGTCTTTTGTTTCTCCTTCTGCTTTTGATTCTCCTTCTGCTTCTGCTTCTGCTTCTACTTCAGCTTCTCATTCTGCTTCTCCAGATTCTGCTTCTTCTCCTTCTCCTGCTTCTCCTTCTGCTTCAGGTTCTGCTTCTGCTTCTTCGGATTCTTATGCTTCTGCTTCTCCTGCTTCTGCTTCTTCTGCTTCCCCTCTTTCTCTTTCTGCTTCTCCTTCTGTTTCTGCTTCTCCTTCTGCTTCTGCTTCTTGTCCTTCTCCTGTTTTCTGCTTCTTCTTCTCCTGCTTCTAACTTCTTCTGCTTTTCCAGCTTCTCTTTCTGCTTCTCCTTCTGCTCCTTCTCCTTCTTCTGTTTCTTCTTCTTCTGCTTCTCCCGCTTCTGCTTCATCTGCTTCTCCTGCTTCTCGTTCTGCTTCTCTTCGTCGGCTTCGCTTTCTATTTCTGCTTCTGCTTCTTCTGATTCTGCTTCTTCTCCTTCTTCTTCTCCTTCTGCTTCTGTTTCTTCCGCTTCTCCTGCTTCTCCTTCTGCATCTCCTTCAGCTTGTGCTTTTCCTTCTGCTTCTTCTTCTGCTTCTGCTTCTCCTTCTCCTTCATGAGCTTCTCCGTCTGCTTCTGCATCTTCTTCTTTTCCAGCTTGTCCTTCAGC
>NW_012324569.1:0-1426 GCF_000151885.1 Dipodomys ordii
TAATGCGGAGAGATACGTCATAAGTAATGTTGACGTTCGGAAAAACCCAAGATGTATACCATAATAGAATCTGGTTATCGCAGTAAAATATAAATAACATGATGTCAGGGTATTGGTGAGAGAGTACAAAACCATCCTCAATAAGAAACATAAGAAGGATTTACATTTACATCATTGTGGCAAAAAAATGCATGAGGCAAACAGCAGTAATGGCAGAAAATACATATTTCATGTCATAGCATCGCAGACAACAATATCAGAATCCCCTCGCCCCCCCCCGGCTTCTGGCTTCCCTGGAGTCCTGCTCCTAATTATCTCTTTAATATCTCTTTATCTTCCAGCCCCTGCTTCCTGACCGGATGGTGATATCTGAAGCACTCAGCGGCAACCAGACAGCCAGAGGGGAACGCGAGCCATCCATGAAGGTGGCGTAACCGTCCATCCTCACCCCCCCACCCACGCAGGCGATTACTCGACCACGACCACGACCTCCGACCCCCCCCGCACCAAAATCCGCAACCCTACCCTCAGAACAAAATAAAACAAATTTGCTTGAATCTCACGCTGCCTTTTGTTTGTAATTGACGCAATAGGCGAAGGGGAGGGATCTCATTTCTGGTGCCTGACGGGGGGGGAGTGGGAAGGGAGGGGAATTGGAGAGGAGAGAAGAGGGGGCAGAGGGAATCTCAGTGTATATGTGTGTGTGCGTGCGTGCATCTTTGAGGAAACTCAAAGATCGGACGCATCAGAGCATGTATGTAGTCCAGCCGGACCAATTCAACACGTCTCTGTCTCTTGTCTCTCTGTTTCTGTTTCTCTATTTCTCTCTCTGTGTCTCTCTTTGTCTCTGTCTGTCTGTCTGTCTGTCTGTCTCTCTCTCTCTCTCTCTCTCTCTCGTTTGAATTCTCTCTCCCACCCGCCCGCCCGCCCGCACTCCCTCCCTCCTTTTCCTCTCGACTTGCCAGACAATCCTGGGGCTTGAGCTACTGTACTGGCGCTCCAACACACAACGGTCCCACTCCGAGCCTGCCTGCCTGCCTGCCTGCCTATGCATGGGCCCCATACTCCAACGAGGCACATCATCATCCCCACCCCACCCCTTCTCTGAAAAGAAGGCAGTCTCTCTCGGGGCCAGCCAGCCTGGGCCGGTTTTCTCAGTCAGTCAGTGCGTGGTTTGTTTGTTCTTTTTTTTCCCCCATGCATTTCATGAGAGAAAACTGCAATTCACAAAACCACCACTAGATGGCGCGCGTTCGCCGTCCACAAGGTGGATGGGGCGGCGGGAGGGGCAAAACACGGGTCGGGTCAGTCACTCACTCAGTCAGTCAGTCCTCACCTACCCGGCAGTGGGGAGTGAGAGTTCTGACATACACATACATACAGGTTGTTATGATTCATTATTATCATCATTTGCTTTTCCTCTGTT
>NW_012324570.1:0-1426 GCF_000151885.1 Dipodomys ordii
GCTTCTCCTTCTCCGTCATCTTCTTCTTCTTCTTCTTCATCATAATCTTCATCTTCATCTTCTTCTTCTTCTTCTTCTTCTTCTCTTTCTTCTGCTTATGATTTTCCTGCTTCTTCTACTTCTCTTTCTACTTCTCATTCTGCTTCTGCTTCTCCTTCTGCTTCTCCTATTGCTTCTGCGGCTCTTCTTTCTCTTTCTCCTACTTCTACTTCTTCTTCTGCTTCTGCTTCTTCTGCTTCTCCTGCTTCTCCTTCTGCATCTCCTTCTGCTTGTGCTTGTCCTTATGCTTATTCTTCTATTTCTGCTTCTTCTTCTGCTTCTCCTTCTGCTTCTTCTGCTTCTCCTTCTGATTCTCCTTCTGCTTCTGCTTCTGTTTCTCCGTCTTTTTCTCGTTCTTCTGCTTTTCCTTCTTCTTCTCCTTCTGCTTCTGCTGCAAATGCTACTGCTTCTTCTGTTTCTTCTGCTTCTCCTTCTGCATCTTCTGCTTCTTCAGCTACTGCCTCTGCTTCTTCTGTTTTTCTGCTTCTCCTTCTGCTTTTGCTTCTCTGTCTGCTTCTGCTTCTCCTTCTGCTTCTCCAGATTCTGCTTCTTCTGCTTCACCTGCTGCTCCTTCTGCTTCAGGTTCTGCTTCTGCTTCGTCGGCTTCTTCTGCTTCTGCTTCTCCTGCTGCTGCTTCTTCTGCTTCTCCTGCTTCTCTTTCTGCTTTTCCTTCTGTTTCTGCTTCTCCTTCTGCTTCTGCTTCTTTTCCTTCTTCTTTTTCTTCTGCTTCTGCTTCTCCTGCTTCTGTTTCTCCTGCTTCTCGTTCTGCTTCTCTTTCTGCTTCTCCTTCTCCTTCTTCTGCTTCTCCTACTTCTGTTTCTCCTTCTGCTTCTGCTTGTCCTTCTGCTTCTGCTTCAATTTCTCCTTCTGCTTCTCATTCTGCTTCTGCGTCTTCTGTTTCTTCTGCTTCTCCTGCTTCTGCTTCTCCTGCTTCTCCTACTTCTCGTGCTGCTTCTCCTTCTGCGTCTCTTTCTGCTTCTGCTTATCCTTTTGCTTCTCCTACTCCTAATCCTTCTCTCTCGCCTTCTCCGTCTTCTTTTTCTGCTTCTCCTGTTGCTTCTGCTTCTGCTTATTATACTATTTCTGATTTTTCTGCTTCTGCTTCAGATTGTGCTTCTTCTGTTTCTCCTTCTGCTTCAGATTCTGCTTCTGCTTCTTCGGCTTCTCCTGTTTCTTCTGCTTATGCTTCTCCTGCTTCTCCTTCTTCTGCTTCCCCTCCTTCTCTTTCTGCTTCTTCTGTTTCTGCTTCTCCTTCTGCTTCGGCTTCTTGTACTTCTCCTGTTTCTTCTGCTTCTGCTTCTCCTGTTTCTGCATCTCCTGCTTCCCCTTCTGCTGCTCTTTCTGATTCTCCTGCTGCTTTTCCTTCTCCTGCTCCTTCTTCTGCTTC
>NW_012324571.1:0-1426 GCF_000151885.1 Dipodomys ordii
AGGAGTAAAGAAAATCCTGGGCGACTCCTACAAGGAGGTGCCCATATGACGTATCCAAAATTTGATAAAAGCCAGGATACGGCGAGGAGGAAACCAGATAAAAATCCGGAGGTTACGGTGCCGCTGGGGCCCTTCGAGCAACGTATTGGGGATTGCCCTCGAGACATGTGATCCTCGAATTGAATAGGAAAATATAACTATAGAAAGCTTCTCTGAGTGAATGATGTTAAGTTGAGTCAGGAAGACCTGCTAGACAGAGAGTCTGTATGTTAAAATTAGGTGATGCTCAGTGGAACTGCTATTGCGCAAGCAATAGTGGTGAAAGAGGTTAATGAGGATCCCCCCTCCCCCCGTCACCCCCCGCCTTCGGGCTTCCCTGGAGTCCTGCTCCTAATTATCTCTTTAATATCTCTTTATCTTCCAGCCCCTGCTTCCTGACCGGATGGTGATATCTGAAGCACTCAGCTGCAACCAGACAGCCAGAGGGGACCATGAGCCATCCATGCAGGTGGCGTAACCGTCCATCCTCACCGAACCCCGCAGGCGATTACTCGACCACGACCACGACCTCCGACCCCCCCCCGCACCAAAATCCACAACCCTACCCTCGGAACAAAATAAAACAAATTTGCTTGAATCTCACGCTGCATTTTGTTTGTAATTGACGCAATAGGCGAAGGGGAGGGATCTCATTTCTGGTGCCTGACGGGGGGGGAGGGGGGAGGGGGCGGGGGAATTGGAGAGGAGAGAAGAGGGGGCAGAGGGCATCTCAGTGTATCTGTGTGTGTGCGTGCGTGCATCTTTGAGGAAACTCAAAGATCAGACGCGACAGAGCATGTATGTAGTCCAGCCGGACCAATTCACCACGTCTCTGTCTCTTGTCTCTCTGTTTCTGTTTCTCTATTTCTCTCTCTGTGTCTCTCTTTGTCTCTGTCTGTCTGTCTGTCTGTCTGTCTCTCTCTCTCTCTCTCTCTCGTTTGAATTCTCTCTCCCGCCCGCCCGCCGCCTGCACTCCCTCCCTCCTTTTCCTCTCGACTTGCCAGTCAATCCTGGGGCTTGAGGTACTGTACTGGCGCTCCAACACACAACGGTCCCACTCCGAGCCTGCCTGCCTGTCTGCCTGCCTATGCATGGGCCCCATACTCCAACGAGGCACATCATCATCCCCACCCCACCCCTTCTCTGAAAAGAAGGCAGTCTCTCTCGGGGCCAGCCAGCCTGGGCCGGTTTTCTCAGTCAGTCAGTGCGTGGTTTGTTTGTACTCTTTTTTCCCCCATGCATTTCATGAGAGAAAACTGCAAATCACAAAACCACCGCTAGATGGCGCGCGTTCGCCGTCGACAAGGTGGATGGGGCGGCGGGAGGGGCAAAACACGGGTCGGGTCAGTCACTGACTCAGTCAGTCAGTCCTCACCTACCCGGCAGT
>NW_012324572.1:0-1426 GCF_000151885.1 Dipodomys ordii
AGCGGACACACAACAGGGACAGAGCTGGACACAGAGGGACACAGAGGGGACAGAGCGTGACACAGCGGGACACAGCGGGACACAGCAGGGGACTCAGCGGGACACAGCGGGGGACACAGGGAGGGCACAGCTGGACACTGAGGGAGACAGAGCGAGGACACAGCCGGACACAGCGAAACACAGCGTGACACAGTGGGGACAGAGCAGGGGACACAGCGGGACACAGCGGGGGACACAGCGGGGTACACAGCAGGCACAAAGTGGGACACAGCGGGGGACACAGCGAGGACAAAGCGGGACACAGCGGTGACACAGCGGGACACAGCTGGGGACACTGCTGGACACAGCGGGACACAGCGGGGACACAGCAAGGACACAGCGGGGGACACAGCGGGACACAGCCGGACACAGCCGGGGACACAGTGGTGGACAGCGGGGGACAGAGAAGGGACACAGCGGGACACAGAGGGGACACAGCTGGACACAGAAGGGTACACAGCGGGGCACAGCGGACACACAACGGGGACAGAGCTGGACACAGAGGGACACAGATGGGACAGAGCGTGACACAGCGGGACACAGCGGGACACAGCAGGGGACTCAGCGGGACACAGCGGGGGACACAGGGAGGACACAGCTGGACACTGAATGAGACAGAGCGAGGACACAGCCGGACACAGCGAAACACAGCGTGACACAGTGGGGACACAGCGGGACACAGCCGGGGACACAGAGGGACACAGCGGGGTGCACAGCAAGGAAAGAGGGACACAGCGGGGGACACAGCGAGGACACAGCGGGACACAGCGGTGACACAACGGGACACAGCTGGGGACACTGCGGGACACAGCGGCGACACAGCAAGGACACAGCGGGGTACAGAGCGGGAGACAGCGGGGGACACAGCGAGGACACAGCGGGACACAGCGCTGACACTGCGGGGGACACAGCGGGGGACACAGCGGGGGACACAGCCGGACACAGCGGGACACTGCGGGGGACACAGGGGGGACACAGCGGGACCCAGCGCGGGACACAGCGAGGACACATTGGGACACAGCGGGGACACAGCGGGACTCAGTGGGGGACACAGCAGTACACAGCGGGACACAGCGGGACACAGCGGGGGACACAGAGGAGTAAACAGCGGGACACAGCGGGGTACACAGCGAGGACACAGCGGGACCTATCGGGTCACAGCGTCGATACAGTGGGGTACACAGCTGGGACACAGCGGGGTACACTAGCTGGGTACACAACGGGGACACTGCGGTGTGACACAGTGAGGACACTGCCATAATACACATCGTTGTGAAAACAGTCGAGTGACACAGCGGGTACACCTGCTTAGATACTAGCTGTGGACCATATGTGGGGGAACACTTCAGTTAGACATCTGCGGGGTACACTATACGTAGGGACCTCC
>NW_012324573.1:0-1426 GCF_000151885.1 Dipodomys ordii
TCTTCTTCTTCTTCTTCTTCTTCTTCTTCTTCTTCTTCTTCTTCTTCTTCTTCTTCTTCTTCTTCTTCTTCTTCTGTATCTTCTGTTTCTGCTTCTCCTGCTTCTGCATTTGTGCTTCTCCTGCTTCTCTTTCTTCTTCTCATTCTTCTGCTTCTCCTTCTGCTTCTCCTATTGCTTCTGCTGCCCTTCCTTCTACTTCTCCTTCTCCTACTTCTGCTTCTTCTGCTTCTCCTGCTTCTCCTTCTGCATCTTCTTCTGCTTCTGCTTCTCCTTCTGCTGCTTCTTCTTCTGCTGCTTGTCCTTCTCCTTCTTCTGCTTCTCCTTCTGCTTCTCCTTCTGCTTCTCCTTCTCGTTCTTCTGCTTTTCCTACTGCTTTTCCTTCTTCTACAACGACTATTGCTTCTGCTTCTTTTGTTTCTTCTGCTTCTACTTCTGCTTTTGGTTCTCTTTCTGCTTCTGCTTCTCCTTCTGCTTCTCATTCTGCTTCTCCAGATACTGCTTCTTCTACTTATCCTGCTTCAGGTTCTGCTTCTGCTTCTTCGGATTCTTATGCTTCTGCTTCTTCTGCTTCCCCTCCTTCTCTTTCTGCTTCTCCTTCTGTTTCTGCTTCTCTTTCTGCTTCTCCTTCTGCTTCTCCTTCTGCTTCTGCTACTTCTCCTTCTTCTGTTTCTTCTTCTGCTTCCGGGTTCTGCTTCTGCTTCTTCGGCTTCTTCTGCTTCTGCTTCTCCTGCTGCTGCTTCTTCTGCTTCTCCTGCTTCTTCTCCCTCTGCCTCTCCTTCAGCTTCTCCTTCTGTTTCTCCTTCTCCTTCTCGTTCTTCTGCTTTTCCTTCTGCTTCTCCTTCTGCTTCTACATCTCTCCTTCTCCCTCTGCTTCTGCTTCTCATGCTTCTTCTTTTTCTTCTGCTTCTGCTTCTCCTGCTTCTTCTGCTTCTCTTTCTGCTTCTCCTGCTGCTTGTACTTCTGCTCCTCCTTCTCCTTCTTCTACTTCTCCTTCTGCTTCTACTTCTACTTCTTCTTCTTCTCCTTCTGCTTCTCCTGCTTCTCCTTCTTCTTTTGCTTCTTCTTCTCCTTTTTCTTCTTCTTCTTCTTCTCCTTCTCCTTCTTCTTCTTCTTCTTCTTCTTCTTCTTCTTCTTCTTCTTCTTCTTCTTCTTCTTCTTCTTCTTCTTCTTCTTCTTCTTCTTCTACTTCTTCTTCTTCTTGTTCTTCTTCTTCTGCATCTTCAGCTTCTGCTTCTGCTGCTTCTGCATTTGTGATTCTCCTGCTACTCCTTCATATTCTAATTCTACTGCTTCTGATAAAGCTTCCGCTATTGCTTCTGAAAACCTAAAAAACTCATTCAGCATCAACTACAAATGAATCATCATCTGAATCTGCATATTATGCATCAAGTGCATCAAATACTGCAACAGAAAAAACAAAAGGAAG
>NW_012324574.1:0-1426 GCF_000151885.1 Dipodomys ordii
GAAGAAGCAGAAGCAGAAGCAGCAGAAGAAGCAGTAGTAGAAGCAGAAGCAGAAGTAGTTGCAGAATGAGAAGCAGGAGTAGCAGAAGAAGCAGTAGCAGAAGAGGAGCAGAAGTAGGAGAAGAGGAGGAGAAGGAGGGGCAGCAGAATCAATAGGAGAAGCAGAAGGAGGAGGAGAAGCAGAATGAGAAGCAGAAAGAGAAGCAGTAGAAGCAGAAGTAGCAGGAATAGGAGAAGCAGAAGTAGGAGAAGCAGAAGAAGAAGAAGAAGAAGAAGAAGAAGAAGAAGAAGAAGAAGAAGAAGAAGAAGAAGAAGAAGAAGAAGAAGAAGAAGAAGAAGAAGAAGAAGAAGAAGAAGAAGAAGAAGAAGAAGAAGAAGAAGAAGAAGAAGAAGCATAAGGAGAAGCATAAGGAGAAGCAGTAGAAGCAGAAGAAGCAGAAGCAGGAGAAGCAGAAGCAGAAGCAGAAGAAAAAGAATAAGCAAAAGAAGCAGAAGCAGAAGCACTGGGAGAAGCAGAAGAAGGAGAAGGAGAAGGAGCAGCAGAAGGAGAAGCAGAAGCAGAAAGAGAAGCAGAAACAGAAGGATAACACGAAGGAGAAGCAGGAGAATCAGAAGAAGCAGAAGTAGAAGCAGAAAGAGGAGAAGAAGGAGAAGCAGAAGTAGAATCAGAAGGAACAGAAGAAGAAGCAGAAGAAACAGAAGAAAAAGAAACAGAAGAAGGAGAAGAGCAGAAGCAGAAGCAGAAGGAGAAGCAGAAGGAGAAGGAGAAGCAGAAAGAGAAGCTGGAGAAGCAGAAGAAGCAGGAGAAGCAGAAGAAACAGGAGAAGCCGAAGAAGCAGAAGCAGAATCTGAAGCAGAAGGAGAAACAGAAGAAGCACAATCTGAAGCAGAAGCAGAAGAAACAGTAATAGTAGAATAAGCAGAAGCAGAAGCAGCAAGAGAAGCAGAAGAAGAAGAAGTCGGAGAAGGCGAGAGAGAAGGATTAGGAGTAGGAGATGCAAAAGGATAAGCAGAAGCAGAAAGAGACGCAGAAGGAAAAGCAGCACGAGAAGTAGGAGAAGCAGGAGAAGCAGAAGCAGGAGAAGCAGAAGAAACAGAAGACGCAGAAGCAGAATGAGAAGCAGAAGGAGAAATTGAAGCAGAAGCAGAAGGAGAAGCAGAAGCAAAAGGAGAAGCAGAAGAAGAAGGAGAAGCAGAATGAGAAGCAGGAGAAGCAGAAGCAGGAGAAGCAGAAGCAGAAGAAACAGAAGAAGGAGAAGAAGCAGAAGCAGAAGGAGAAGCAGAAACAGAAGGAAAAGCAAAAAGAGAAGCAGGAGAAGCAGAAGAAGCAGCAGCAGGAGAAGCAGAAGCAGAAGAAGCCGAAGAAGCAGAGTAGATCCTGAAGAAGAAGGAGAAGCATGAGAAGCAGAGAAGCAGATCTGGAGAAG
>NW_012324575.1:0-1426 GCF_000151885.1 Dipodomys ordii
GAGAGGAAAGAAAAGAAAACAGAAGAAGAAGAACAACAACATACATCACACATTCATAAATAATAATCAAACATAATCATAATACTTAATAATAAATAATAATAATAAATATTCATCATCATCAAAAATCATCTACAATCTTCATCTTCTCTATCATCAGCTTCTTCTTTTCCTGCTTCTTCTGCATCTACTGCTTCTCCTTCTGCTTCTCATTCTGCTTCTGCTTCTCCTTCTGCTTCTCCTATTTCTTATGCGGCTCTTCCTTCTCCTACTTCTCCTTCTCCTTCTGCTTCTGCTTCTTCTGCTTCTCCTGCTTCTCCTTCTGCATCTTCTTCTGCTTCTGCTTCTCCTTCTTCTGCTTCTTCTGTTTCTGTTTCTCCTTCTGCTTCTCCTTCTGCATCTTCTGCTTCTCCTTCTTCTTCTTCTGCTTCTCCATCTGCTTCTCCTTCTGCTTCTCCTTCTGTTTCTCCTTCTCCTTCTCGTTCTTCTGCTTTTCTTTCTGCTTCTTCTTCTGCTTCTGATGCAACTGCTACTGCTTCTTCTGTTTCTTCTGCGTCTCCTTCTGCTTTTGATTCTCTTTCAGCTTCTGCTTCTCCTTCAGCTTCTCATTCACCTTCTCCAGATTCTGCTTCTTCTGCTTCTCCTGCTTCCGCTTTTGCTTCAGGTTCTGCTTCTGCTTCTTCGGATTGTTATGCTTCTGATTCTCCTGCTTCTGCTTCTTCTGCTTCTTCTGCTGCCCCTCCTCTTTCTGCTTCTCCTTCTGTTTCTGCTTCTCCTGCTTCTGCTTCTTCTGCTTTTCCTGCTTCTCTTTCTGCTTCTCCTTCTGCTTTTCCTTCTCCTTCTCCTTCTTCTCCTTCTCCTTCTTCTGTTTCTTCTTCTTCTGCTTCTCCCACTTCTGCTTCTTCTGCTTCTCCTGCTTCTCTTTCTGCTTCTCTTCGTCGGCTTCTCTTTCTACTTCTGCTTCTGCTTCTTCGGATTCTGCTTCTTCTACTTCTTCTCTCCTTCTGCTTCTGCTTCTTTTGCTACTCCTGCTTCTCCTTCTGCATCTCCTTCTGCTTGTGCTTTTCCGTCTGCTTCTTCTTTTGCTTCTGCTTCTCCTTCTCCTTCTTCTGCTTCTCCGTCTGATTCTGCTTCTTCTGCCTTTCCTGATTCTCCTTCTTCTTCTCCTTCTGTTTCTCCTTCTCCTTCTCGTTCTTCTGCTATTCCTTCTGCTTCTCTTTCTGCTTCTGCATCTTCAGCTTCTTCTGCTACTGCTTCTGCTTCTTCTGTTTCTTCTGCTTCTCCTTCTGCTTCTCCTTCTGCTTTTGCTTCTCTTTCTGCTTCTGCTTCTCCTTCTGGTTCTCCTTCTTCTTCTCCAGATTCTGCTTCTTCTGCTTCTCCTTCCGCTTCAGGTTCTGCTTCTGCTTCTTCGGCTCTTCTGCTTCTA
>NW_012324576.1:0-1426 GCF_000151885.1 Dipodomys ordii
CAGAAGAGGAGAAGGAGAAGGAGCAGCAGAGGGAGAAGCAGAAGCAGAAAGAGAAGCAGAAACAGAAGGATAACACGAAGGAGAAGCAGGAGAATCAGAAGAAGCAGAAGTAGAAGCAGAAAGAGGAGAAGAAGGAGAAGCAGAAGTAGAATCAGAAGAAATAGAAGAAGAAGCAGAAGAAACAGAAGAAAAAGAAACAGAAGAAGGAGAAGAGCAGAAGCAGAAGCAGAAGGAGAAGCAGAAGTAGAAGGAGAAGCAGAAGTAGAAGGAGAAGCAGAAAGAGAAGCAGGAGAAGCAGAAGAAGCAGGAGAAGCAGAAGAAACAGGAGAAGCCGAAGAAGCAGAAGCAGAATCTGAAGCAGAAGGAGAAACAGAAGAAGCACAATCTGAAGCAGAAGCAGATGAAACAGTAATAGTAGAATAAGCAGAAGCAGAAGCAGCAAGAGAAGCAGAAGAAGAAGAAGTCGGAGAAGGCGAGAGAGATGGATTAGGAGTAGGAGATGCAAAAGGATAAGCAGAATCAGAAAGAGACGCAGAAGGAAAAGCAGCACGAGAAGTAGGAGAAGCAGGAGAAGCAGAAGCAGGAGAAGCAGAAGAAACAGAAGACGCAGAAGCAGAATGAGAAGCAGAAGGAGAAATTGAAGCAGAAGCAGAAGGAGAAGCAGAAGCAAAAGGAGAAGCAGAAGAAGAAGGAGAAGCAGAATGAGAAGCAGGAGAAGCAGAAGCAGGAGAAGCAGAATCAGAAGAAACAGAAGAAGGAGAAGAAGCAGAAGCAGAAGGAGAAGCAGAAACAGAAGGAAAAGCAAAAAGAGAAGCAGGAGAAGCAGAAGAAGCAGCAGCAGGAGAAGCAGAAGCAGAAGAAGCCGAAGAAGCAGAAGCAGAACCTGAAGCAGAAGGAGAAGCAGGAGAAGCAGAAGAAGCAGAATCTGGAGAAGCAGAAGGAGAAGCAGAAGTAGAAAGAGAAGCAAAAGCATAAGGAGAAGCAGAAGAAACAGAAGAAGCAGAGGCAGTAGCAGAAGAAGCAGAAGATGCAGAAGAAGAAGGAGAAGCAGAAGGGAAAGCAGAAGAACGAGAAGGAGAAGGAGAAGGAGAAACAGAAGGAGAAGCAGAAAGAGAAGCAGAAGAAGGAGCAGGAGAAGGAAAAGCAGCAGGAGAAGCAGAAAGAGCAGCAGAAGGAGAAGCAGAAACAGGAGAAGCAGAAGCAGAAGCAGTAGAAACAGGAGAAGGACAAGAAGCAGAAGCAGAAGGAGAAGCAGAAACAGAAGGAGAAGCAGAAAGAGAAGGAGGGGAAGCAGAAGAAGCAGAAGTAGGAGAAGCAGAAGCATAAGGATCCGAAGAAGCAGAAGCAGAAACTGAAGCAGAAGGAGAAGCAGAAGAAACAGAAGAAGTAGAAGCAGTAGCAGATTGTAGCAGAAGCAGAACGTGAT
>NW_012324577.1:0-1426 GCF_000151885.1 Dipodomys ordii
GAGCTTTCGAGAGCAATAACTTTGACATGTCTCTGTCAATTTTATTTTCTCGACATCCAGTTTTTCTTCCAGGTGAGCATAAAACTTCTAAGTTCATAAAACGCTTCGTTGGTGCCGACCTCAATGCTAAACAGAGAACCAAGTTCTTTCAGGAGAGCGATCAGATTTTCTTTTTTGGTCAAAGGAAAAAGTCCGGAAAATGGGCGACATGGCCTCTGAGGGAAGTTATTCCTCTAGACCTCCCCCTCCGCAACATGTCGGCTGGCGGTCGAAACCCCGCCCTCCCCCCTCCCCGTCGTCATGGCTACGACAGAGGAAAAGCAAATGATGATAATAATGAATCATAACAACCTATATGTATGTGTATGTCAGAACTCTCACTCCCCACTGCCGGGTAGGTGAGGACTGACTGACTGAGTGAGTGACTGACCCGACCCGTGTTTTGCCCCTCCCGCCGCCCCATCCACATTGTCGACGGCGAACGCGCGCCATCTAGTGGTGGTTTTGTGAATTGCAGTTTTCTCTCATGAAATGCATGGGGGAAAAAAAAGAACAAACAAACCACGCACTGACTGACTGAGAAAACCGGCCCAGGCTGGCTGGCCCCGAGAGAGACTGCCTTCTTTTCAGAGAAGGGGTGGGGTGGGGATGATGATGTGCCTCGTTGGAATATGGGGCCCATGCATAGGCAGGCAGGCAGGCAGGCAGGCAGGCTTGGAGTGGGACCGTTGTGTGTTGGAGCGCCAGTACAGTAGCTCAAGCCCCAGGATTGACTGGCAAGTCGAGAGGAAAAGGAGGGAGGGAGTGCGGGTGGGCGGGCGGGCGGGAGAGAGAATTCAAACGAGAGAGAGAGAGAGAGAGACAGACAGACAGACAGACAGACAGAGACAAAGAGAGACACAGAGAGAGAAATAGAGAAACAGAAACAGAGAGACAAGAGACAGAGACATGGTGAATTGGTCCGGCTGGACTACATACATGCTCTGTCGCGTCCGATCTTTGAGTTTCCTCAAAGATGCACGCACGCACACACACAGATACACTGAGATGCCCTCTGCCCCCTCTTCTCTCCTCTCCAATTCCCGCGCCCTCTCCCGCCTCCCCCCACCCGTCAGGCACCAGAAATGAGATCCCTCCCCTTCGCCTATTGCGTCAATTACAAACAAAAGGCAGCGTGAGATTCAAGCAAATTTGTTTTATTTTGTTCCGAGGGTAGGGTTGTCGATTTGGTGCGGGGGGGGGGGTCGGAGGTCGTGGTCGTGGTCGAGTAATCGCCTGCGGGGGGGGGTGAGGATGGACGGTTACGCCACCTGCATGGATGGCTCGCGTTCCCCTCTGGCTGTCTGGTTGCCGCTGAGTGCTTCAGATATCACCATCCAGTCAGGAAGCAGGGGCTGGAAGATAAAGAGATATAAAGAGATAATTA
>NW_012324578.1:0-1426 GCF_000151885.1 Dipodomys ordii
TTCATCTTCCATATAAAAGTACGTCACTATTAAGGGTGAAGATCTCACCCATTTTGTATTTACCTAATCTGCCATGCGTATCTCACCCGGCCCATTCAGCGATCTTTTGAGTCTCATGCATGCAATTTCAATGCTTGATTTCAGTGTAAGGTAATGCTCTTATGAAAACATAACTCAAATTAATTCATGTTGGCATTTCACTCCCCCTCCGCAACACGTCGGCTGGCGGTCGAAACCCCGCCCTCCCCCCTCCCCGTCGTCATGGCTACGACAGAGGAAAAGCAAATGATGATAATAATGAATCATAACAACCTATATGTATGTGTATGTCAGAACTCTCACTCCCCACTGCCGGGTAGGTGAGGACTGACTGACTGAGTGAGTGACTGACCCGACCCGTGTTTTGCCCCTCCCGCCGCCCCATCCACCTTGTCGACGGCGAACGCGCGCCATCTAGTGGTGGTTTTGTGAATTGCAGTTTTCTCTCATGAAATGCATGGGGGAAAAAAAAGATCAAACAATCCATGCACTGACTGACTGAGAAAACCGGCCCAGGCTGGCTGGCCCCGAGAGAGACTGCCTTCTTTTCAGAGAAGGGGTGGGGTGGGGATGATGATGTGCCTCGTTGGAGTATGGGGCCCATGCATAGGCAGGCAGGCAGGCAGGCAGGCTCGGAGTGGGACCGTTGTGTGTTGGAGCGCCAGTACAGTAGCTCAAGCCCCAGGATTGACTGGCAAGTCGAGAGGAAAAGGAGGGAGGGAGTGCGGGCGGGCGGGCGGGCGGGAGAGAGAATTCAAACGAGAGAGAGAGAGAGAGAGAGACAGACAGACAGACAGACTGACAGACAGAGACAAAGAGAGACACAGAGAGAGAAATAGAGAAACAGAAACAGAGAGACAAGAGACAGAGACGTGGTGAATTGGTCCGGCTGGACTACATACATGCTCTGTCGCATCCGATCTTTGAGATTCCTCAAAGATGCACGCACGCACACACACAGATACACTGAGATGCCCTCTGCCCGCTCTTCTCTAGTCTCCAATTCCCCCGCCTCATCCCCCCCCCCGTCAGGCACCAGAAATGAGATCCCTCCCCTTCGCCTATTGCGTCAATTACAAACAAAAGGCAGCGTGAGATTCAAGCAAATTTGTTTTATTTTGTTCCGAGGGTAGAGTTGTGGATTTTGGTGCGGGGGGGGGGTCGGAGGTCGTGGTCCTGGTCGAGTAATCGTCTGCGGTGGGGGGGGTGAGGATGGACGGTTACACCACCTGCATGGATGGCTCGCGTTCCCCTCTGGCTGTCTGGTTGCCGCTGAGTGCTTCAGATATCACCATCCGGTCAGAAAGCAGGGGCTGGAAGATAAAGAGATATTACGGAGATAATTAGGAGCATGACTCCAGGGAAGCTCGAAAGGCGGGGGGGGGGG
>NW_012324579.1:0-1426 GCF_000151885.1 Dipodomys ordii
GGAGGAGGAGGAGGACGAGGACGAGGACGAGGACGAGGACGAGGAATTGGAGGAGAAGGAGAAGAAGAAGAAGGAGGAGGAGGTGGAGGAGGAGGAGGACAACGAGGAGGTGGAGGAGAAGGAGAAAAACAAGAAGAAGAAGAAGAAGAAGAAGAAGAAGAAGAAGAAGAAGAAGAAGAAGAAGAAGAAGAAGAAGAAGAAGAAGAAGAAGAAGAAGAAGAAGAAGAAGAAGAAGAAGAAGAAGAAGAAGAAGAAGAAGAAGGAGAAGGAGAAGGAGAAGGAGAAGGAGAAGTAGAGGGAGAAGCAGGAGAAAAAGAAGGAGAAGGAGAAAGAGATGGATTAGGAGTAGGAGAAGCAGAAGGCTAAGCAGAAGGGGAAGAAGAAGGAGAATCAGAAGGAGAAGCGGAAGAAGCAGAAGCATGGGAAGCAGAAGAAGAAGCAGAATGAGAAGCAGAAGAAGGAGAAATTGAAGCAGAAGCAGAAGGAGAAGCAGAAGGAGAAGGAGAAGCAGAAGAAGGAGAAGGAGAAGCAGAAGAATAATAAGCAGAAGCAGAAATAGAAGCAGAAGCAGAAGCAGAAGCATACGAAGAAGAAGAAGAAGAAGAAGAAGAAGAAGAAGAAGAAGAAGAAGAAGAAGAAGAAGAAGAAGAAGAAGAAGAAGAAGAAGAAGAAGAAGAAGAAGAAGAAGAAGGAGAAGGAGAAGGAGAAGGAGAAGGAGAAGGAGAAGCAGAGAGAGAAGCAGGAGAAAAAGAAGGAAAAGGAAAAAGAGAAGGATTAGGAGTAGGAGAAGCAGAAGGATAAGCAGAAGGAGAAGAAGAAGGAGAAGCAGGAGAAACAGAAGAAGCAGAAGCATGAGAAGCAGAAGAAGCAGAAGCAGAAGAAAAAGAATAAGCAAAAGAAGCAGAAGGAGTGTAAGAAAAAGAAGAAGGAGAAGTAGTAGCAGAAAGAGAAGCAGAAGCAGAAGGAGAAAGAGTAGAAGGAGAAGCAGAAGAAGCTGAAGCAGGAGAAGCAGAAGAAGAAGAAGCAGCAAAAGGAGAAGAAGGAGCAAAAGGAGAAGGAGAAGCAGGAGAAGCAGAAGCAGAAGAGGAAGAAGCAGAAGGAGAAGCAGAAGGAGAAGCAGAAAGAGAAGCAGGAGAAGCAGAAGAAGCAGAAGCAGGAGAAGCAGAAGCAGAAGAAAAAGAAGAAGCATGAGAAGCAGAAGCAGAGGGAGAAGGAGAAGATGTAGAAGCGGAAGGAGAAGCAGAAGGAAAAGCAGAAGAACGAGAAGGAGAAGGAGAAACAGAGGGAGAATCAGAAGTAGAGGCAGAGGGATAATCCGAAGGAGAAGCAGGAAAAGCAGAAGGAGCAGAAGCAAAAGGTGAACCAAAAGAAGCAGGAGAAGCAGAAGCAGAAGAAGAAGCATAAGTACAAGCACAAGAAGAAGGAA
>NW_012324580.1:0-1426 GCF_000151885.1 Dipodomys ordii
GAGAATCAGCCAAGTCAGGTCTGCGAGCGAGGAAGCTCAATCTAGGATTGACCGCAGACTTAAGATCCCAGTCGTAAGGGTTGAGCAGCCATTTTGGTGCCAACTACAGGGATGATACAGCAATGGCGGCGCCTCCGTTGAATCTCTTCTGAAGTGTATTATAGACTCCCCCCACCCCCCCCGCCTTCGGGCTTCCCTGGAGTCCTGCTCCTAATTATCTCTTTAATATCTCTTTATCTTCCAGCCCCTGCTTCCTGACCGGATGGTGATATCTGAAGCACTCAGCGGCAACCAGACAGCCAGAGGGGAACGCGAGCCATCCATGCAGGTGACGTAACCGTCCATCCTCACCCCGCCCCTCAGGCGATTACTCGACCATGACCACGACCTCCGACTCCCCCCTCCCCGCACCAAAATCCACAACCCTACCCTCGGAACAAAATAAAACAAATTTGCTTGAATCTCACGCTGCCTTTTGTTTGTAATTGACGACACAATAGGCGAAGGGGAGGGATCTCATTTCTGGTGCCTGACGGGGGGGGGGAGGGGGCGGGGGAATTGGAGAGGAGAGAAGAGGGGGCAGAGGGCATCTCCGTGTATCTGTGTGTGCGTCCGTGCATCTTTGAGGAAACTCAAAGATCGGACGCGACAGAGCATGTATGTAGTCCAGCCGGACCAATTCACCACGTCTCTGTCTCTTGTCTCTCTGTTTCTGTTTCTCTATTTCTCTCTCTGTGTCTCTCTTTGTCTCTGTCTGTCTGTCTGTCTGTCTGTCTGTCTGTCTGTCTGTCTGTCTGTCTGTCTCTCTCTCTCTCTCTCTCTCGTTTGAATTCTCTCTCCCACCCGCCCGCCCGCCCGCACTCCCTCCCTCCTTTTCCTCTCGACTTGCCAGTCAATCCTGGGGCTTGAGCTACTATACTGGCGCTCCAACACACAACGGTCCCACTCCGAGCCTGCCTGCCTGCCTGCCTGCCTATGCATGGGCCCCATACTCCAACGAGGCACATCATCATCCCCACCCCACCCCTTCTCTGAAAAGAAGGCAGTCTCTCTCGGGGCCAGCCAGCCTGGGCCGGTTTTCTCAGTCAGTCAGTGCGTGGTTTGTTTGTTCTTTTTTTTCCCCCATGCATTTCATGAGAGAAAACTGCAATTCACAAAACCACCACTAGATGGCGCGCGTTCGCCGTCGACAAGGTGGATGGGGCGGCGGGAGGGGCAAAACACGGGTCGGGTCAGTCACTCACTCAGTCAGTCAGTCCTCACCTACCCGGCAGTGGGGAGTGAGAGTTCTGACATACACATACATATAGGTTGTTATGATTCATTATTATCATCATTTGCTTTTCCTCTGTCGTAGCCATGACGACGGGGAGGGGGGAGGGCGGGGTTTCGACCGCCAGCCGACGTGTTGCGGAGGGGGAGGTGA
>NW_012324581.1:0-1426 GCF_000151885.1 Dipodomys ordii
GTCTCGCTGTGTCCCGCTGTGTCCTCGCTGTTTCCCACGCTGTGTTCTGCTGTGTCCTCGCTGTGTCCCCCGCTGTGTCCCCGCTGTGTCCCGCTGTGCCCCCGCTGTGTCCCAATGTGTCCACGCTGTGTCCCGCGCTGGGTCCCCCTGGGTCCCCCCTGTTTCCCCTGCTGTGTCCCGCTGTGTCCGGCTGTGTCCCCCGCTGTGTCCCCCGCTGTGTCCCCCGCTGTGTCCCGCTTTGTCCCCCCTGTGTCCCCCACTGTGTCCCGCTGTTTCCCTGCTGTGTCCCCGCTGTGTCCCGCTGTGTCCCGCTGTGTCCCCCGCTGTGTCCCGCTTTGTCCCCCCTGTATCCCCCACTGTGTCCCGCTGTGTCCCCTGCTGTGTCCCCGCTGTGTCACACTGTGTTCCACTGGGTCCGGACGTGTCCTGGCTGTGTCTCTCACAGTGTCAGCTGTGTCCTTGTTGTGTCCCCTGCTGTGTCCTGGTGAGTTCTGCGCTGTGTCCCGCTGTGTCCCCGCTGTGTGTCCTCTATGTCCCGCTGTGTACCCAGCTGTGTCCAGCTGTGTCACCGCTGTATTCCGCTGTGTCCCCTCTCTGTCCCCCGCTATCCCCTCCTGTGTCCAATGCTGTCTCCCGCTGTGTCCCGCTTTGTCCCCCATTTTGTCCCGCTGTGTCCCCGCAGTGTGGCCGCTGTGTCCCGATGTGACACACTGTGACTCGTGGTGTCCCGCTTTGTCCCCCGCTCTGTCCCCCGCTGTGTCCCGCTGTGTCCCCCTCTGTGTCCCGCTGTGTCCTGCTGTGTCCCCCCTGTGTCCTGCTGTATCCCGCTGTATTCCGTGGTGTCCCGTTTGTCCCCCGCTGTGTCCCCCGCTGAGTCCCGGCTTTGTCCCCGCTGTGACCCGCTGTGTCCCGCTGTGTCCCGCTGTGTCCCGCTATGTCCCCCACTGTGTCCCGTTGTGTCCCCAGCTATGTAACCTGCTGTGTCACGCTGTGTCCCCGCTGTATCGACGCTGTGTCCCGCTGGGTCCCGCTGTGTACTCTCTGTGTTCCACACTGTGTCCCGCTGTGTCCCCCACAGTGTCCCTCGCTGTTTCTCGCTGTGTCCCCCGCTGTGTGCCTGCTGTGCCCCGCTGTGTCCCGCTGTGTACTGCTGTGTCCCCCTCTGAGTCCCGCTGTGTCCCCGCTGTTTCCCAATGTGTCCTCACTGTGTCCCCCGCTGTGTCCCGCTGTGTCCCCCCTGTGTCCCCTGCTGTGTCCCGCTCTGTCCCTCTGTGTCCCCTGCTGTGTCCCCTGATCTGTCCCACTGTGTCCCCCGCTGTGTCCCTGCTGTGTCCCCGCTGTGTCCCGCTGTGTCCCGCTGTGTCCCCCTCTGAATCCCGCTGTGTCCCAGATGTGTCCCGGTGTGTCCTCGCTGTGTCCCCTGCTG
>NW_012324582.1:0-1425 GCF_000151885.1 Dipodomys ordii
TCAACTCCTAATCCTTCTCTCTCGCCTTCTCCGTCTTCTTCTTCTCCTTCTCCTGCTGCTTCTGCTTCTGCTTATTCTACTATTTCTGTTTCTTCTGCTTCTGCTTCAGATTGTGCTTCTTCTGTTTCTCCTTCTGCTTCAGATTCTGCTTCTGCTTCTTCGGCTTCTCCTGTTTCTTCTGCTTCTGCTTCTCCTGCTTCTTCTGCTTCTCTTGCTTCTATTTCTGCTTCTCCTTCTGCTTCTGCTCTTCTCCTTCTTCTGTTTCTTTTGCTTCTGTTTCTTTTTTTTTAATTTTATTTTATTTTATTTTATTTGTGAACATACTGTACAGAGGGGTTACAATTGCATGGGCAGGATAATGCGTACATTTCTTACCAAGCATTGAAGCCTCCTCCTTTGTTTACCCTTCCCATCCCTTCCCAGCCGCCCCCCTCCCCCCATCCCAATCCTTCTCCTTCCCCCCTCCCTCCCCCCACGTCCCCCCCCCGCACCTCGCACCGACGTTGTAAAGCTCGTTTGGACATGACAACTTGTACTTCTCATTGATGCATCAGATCCACCTGTATACTAAAACAACTGGTTTTTCCCCATCTCCTCCACAAGATTGCTACTGTTTCTTATGCTTCTTCTTCTGTTTCTTCTGATTCTACTTCTGCTTCTCCTTCTTCTCTTCTTTCTGCTTCTACTTCTGCTTCTTCTGATTCTCTTGCTTCTCCTTCTTGTTCTCCTTCTGTTTCTGCTTCTCTTTCTGCTTCTGCTTCTCATTCTGCTGCTCCTTCTCCTTCTCCTTCTTATGCTTCTCCCACTGCTTCTGCTTCTGCTTCTTTTGCTTATTCTTTTTCTTCTGCTTCTGCTACTCCTGCTTCTGCTTCTTCTGCTTCTCCTTATGCTTCTCCTTATGCTTCCCCTTCTTCTTCTTCTTCTTCTTCTTCTTCTTCTTCTTCTTCTTCTTCTTCTTCTTCTTCTTCTTCTTCTTCTTCTTCTTCTTCTTCTTCTTCTTCTTCTTCTTCTTCTTCTTCCTCTTCTTCTTCTTCTTCTCTTTCTTCTGCTTCCGCTTTTCCTGCTTTTTCTGTTTCTACTGCTTCTCTTTCTGCTTCTCATTCTGCTTCTGCTTCTCCTATTGATTCTGCTGACCTTCCTTCTCCTTCTCCTTCTTCTTTTTCTCCTTCTGCTTCTGCTTCGTCTGCTTCTCCTGCTTCTCCTTCTGCATCTTCTTCTGCTTCTTCTTCTGCTTCTCCTTCTGCTTCTCCTTCTTCTGCTTCTCCTTCTGATTCTCCTTCAGCTTCTCCTTCTGCTGCTCCTTGTCCTTCTTCTGCTTCTCCCTCTGATTCTTCTTCTTATGCTTATTCTTTTTCTTCTGCTTCTGCTTCTACACATGCTTCTGCTTCTTCTGCTTCTACTTCTCCTTATGCTTCTCCTTCTCCT
>NW_012324583.1:0-1425 GCF_000151885.1 Dipodomys ordii
GAGAAGCAGAAGGAGAAGCATAAGGAGAAACAGAAGGAGAAGCAGGAGAAGCAGAAGCAGGAGAAGCAGAATCAAAAGAAATAGAAGAAGGATAAGAAGCAGAAGCAGAAAGAGAAGCAGAAACAGAAGGAGAAGCAGAAATAGAAGCAGAAGAAGCAGAAGCAGAACCTGAAGCAGAAGGAGAAGCAGGAGAAGCAGAAGAAGCAGAATCTGGACAAGAAGGAGAACCAGAAGGAGAAGCAGAATCAGAAAGAGAAGCAGAAGAAACAGAAGAAGCAGAAGCAGAAGCAGTAGCAGAAGAAGCTGAAGATGCAGAAGCAGAAAGAGAAGCAGAAGGAATAGCAGAAGAACGAGAAGGAGAAGGAGAAACAGAAGGAGAAGAAGAAGGAGAAGCAGAAGGAGAATCAGGAAAGGCAGAAGAAGCAGAATCAGACGGAGAAGCAGAACAAGGAGAAGGAGAAGCAGAAGCAGAAGAAGAAGCAGACGAAAAGCACAAGCAGAAGGAGATGCAGTAGGAGAAGCAGGAGAAGCAGAAGCAGAAGGAGAGAAGAAGTAGAAGAAGCAGAATCCGAAGAAGCAGTAGAAAGAGAAGCCGACGAAGAGAAGCAGAACGAGAAGCAGGAGAAGCAGAAGAAGCAGAAGCGGGAGAAGCAGAAGAAGAAGAAACAGAAGAAGGAGAAGGAGCAGACGCAGAAGGAGAAGGAAAAGCAGAAGAAGAAGCAGAAAGAGAAACAGGAAAAGCAGAAGAAGCAGAAGCAGGAGAAGCAGAAGCAGAAGAAACAGGAGAAGGACAAGAAGCAGAAGAAGAAGGAGAAGTAGAAACAAAAGGAGAAGCAGAAAGAGGAGGGGAAGCAGAAGAAGCAGAAGCAGGAGAAGCAGAAGCAGAAGAATCCGAAGAAGCAGAAGCAAAACCTGAAGCAAAAGCGGAAGCAGGAGAAGCAGAAGAATCAGAATCTGGAGAAGCTGAATGAGAAGCTGAAGGAGAAGCAGAAGCTGAAAGAGAATCAAAAGCAGAAGGAGACGCAGAAGAAAGAGAAGAAGCAGTAGCAGTTGCAGCAGAAGCAGAAGGAGAAGCAGAAAGAAAAGCAGAAGAACGAGAAGGAGAAGGAGAAACAGAAGGAGAAGAAGAAGGAGAATCAGAAGGAGAAGCAGAAGAAGCAGAAGGAGAAGCAGAAGCAGAAGAAGCAGAAGGAGAAGCAGAAGGAGAAACAGAAGCAGAAGAAGCAGCAGAAGGAGAAGCAGAAGCAGAAGAAGATGCAGAAGGAGAAGCAGAAGAAGCAGAAGAAGCAGAAGCAGAAGGAGAAGTACAAGTAGGAGAAAGAAGAGCCGCAGAAGAAATAGGAGAAGCAGAAGGAGAAGCAGAAGCAGAATGAGAAGCATAAAGAGAAGCAGTGGAAGCACAAGAAGCAGGAAAAGAAGAAGCAG
>NW_012324584.1:0-1425 GCF_000151885.1 Dipodomys ordii
GCAGAGAAAGCAGAAAAAGAAGAAGCGGAGGTAGGGGAAGGAGGAGGAGAAGAAGTAGAAGTTGATGAGGATGAAGACGAAGAAGAGGAAGAAGAAGAAGAAGAAGAAGAAGAAGAAGAAGAAGAAGAAGAAGAAGAAGAAGAAGAAGAAGAAGAAGGAGAAGGAGAAGCATTAGAAGCAGAAGAAGCAGAAGCAGGAGTAGCAGAAGCAGAAGAAAAAGAATAAGCAAAAGAAGCAGAAGCAGAAGCACTGGGAGAAGCAGAAGAAGGAGAAGGAGAAGGAGCAGCAGAAGGAGAAGCAGAAGCAGAAAGAGAAGCAGAAACAGAAGGAGAACAAGAAGGAGAAGCAGGAGAATCAGAAGAAGCAGAAGTAGAAGCAGAAAGAAGAGAAGAAGGAGAAGCAGAAGTAGAATCAGAAGAAACAGAAGAAGAAGCATAAGAAACAGAATCAAAAGAAACAGAAGAAGGAGAAGAGCAGAAGCAGAAGGAGAAGCAGAAATAGAAGCAGGAGAAGCAGAAGAAGCAGGAGAAGCAGAAACAGAAGAAACAGGAGAAGCCGAAGAAGCAGAAGCAGAATCTGAAGCAGAAGGAGAAACAGAAGAAGCACAATCTGAAGCAGAAGAAGAAGAAACAGAAATAGTAGAATAAGCAGAAGCAGAAGCAGCAGGAGAAGGAGAAGAAGAAGACGGAGAAGGCGAGAGAGAAGGATTAGGAGTAGGAGAAGCAAAAGGATAAGCAGAAGCAGAAAGAGACGCAGAAGGAGAAGCAGCACGAGAAGTAGGAGAAGCAGGAGAAGCAGAAGCAGGAGAAGCAGAAGAAACAGAAGACGCAGAAGCAGAATGAGAAGCAGAAGGAGAAATTGAAGCAGAAGCAGAAGGAGAAGCAGAAGCAGAAGGAGAAGCAGAAGAAGGAGAATGAGAAGCAGAAAGATAAGCAGAAAGAGAAGCAGGACGAGAAGCAGGAGAAGCAGAAGCAGGAGAAGCAGAAGCAGAAGAAACAGAAGAAGGAGAAGAAGCAGACGCAGAAGGAGAAGGAGAAACAGAAGGAGAAGCAGAAAGAGAAGGAGGGGAAGCAGAAGAAGCAAAAGCAGGAGAAGCAGAAGCATAAGAATCCGAAGAATCAGAAGCAGAACCTGAAGCAGAAGGAGAAGCAGAAGAAGCAGAATCTGGAGAAGCAGAAGGAGAAGCAGAAGCAGAAAGAGAAGCAAAAGCAGAAGGAGAAGCAGAAGAAACAGAAGAAACAGAAGCAGTAGCAGAAGAAGCTGAAGATGTAGAAGCAGAAAAAGAAGCACAAGAAATAGCAGAAGAACGAGAAGGAGAAGGAGAAACAGAAGGAGAAGCAGAAGGAGAAGCAGAAAGAGAATCAGGAAAAGCAGAAGAAGACAGAAGCAGACGGAGAAGCAGAAGAAGGAGAAGGAGAAGCAGAA
>NW_012324585.1:0-1425 GCF_000151885.1 Dipodomys ordii
AAAAAAAAAAGAAAAAAAAAACAGACAGCTCGGCAGATTCATCCGGCTAAGGTACTAATCAACAAAGAGAAAAATAAAAAAGTATGTTTTATGTATGTTGAAAGCGAGGCGATAAAAACGAGAGAAAAATTCAAACTACCCCCGCCCCCCCAGCCTTCGGGCTTCCCTGGAGTCCTGCTCCTAATTATCTCTTTAATATCTCTTTATCTTCCAGCCCCTGCTTCCTGACCGGATGGTGATATCTGAAGCACTCAGCGGCAACCAGACAGCCAGAGGGGAACGCGAGCCATCCATGCAGGTGGCGTAACCCTCCATCCTCACCCCCCCCGCAGGCGTTTACTCGACCACTACCACGACCTCCGACCCCCCCCCGCACCAAAATCTACAACCCTACCCTCGGAACAAAATAAAACAAATTTGCTTGAATCTCACGCTGCCTTTTGTTTGTAATTGACGCAATAGGCGAAGGGGAGGGATCTCATTTCTGGTGCCTGACGGGGGGGGGAGGGGGGAGGGGGCGGGGGAATTGGAGAGGAGAGAAGAGGGGGCAGAGGGCATCTCAGTGTATCTGTGTGTGTGCGTGCGTGCATCTTTGAGGAAACTTAAAGATCGGACGCGACAGAGCATGTATGTAGTCCAGCCGGACCAATTCACCACGTCTCTGTCTCTTGTCTCTCTGTTTCTGTTTCTCTATTTCTCTCTCTGTGTCTCTCTTTGTCTCTGTCTGTCTGTCGGTCTGTCTGTCTGTCTGTCTGTCTCTCTCTCTCTCGTTTGAATTCTCTCTCCCGCCCGCCCGCCCGCACGCACTCCCTCCCTCCTTTTCCTCTCGACTTGCCAGTCAATCCTGGGGCTTGAGCTACTGTACTGGCGCTCCAACACACAACGGTCCCACTCTGAGCCTCCCTGCCTGCCTGCCTGCCTATGCATGGGCCCCATACTCCAACGAGGCACATCATCATCCCCACCCCACCCCTTCTCTGAAAAGAAGGCAGTCTCTCTCGGGGCCAGCCAGCCTGGGCCGGTTTTCTCAGTCAGTCAGTGCGTGGTTTGTTTGTTCTTTTTTTCCCCCCATGCATTTCATGAGAGAAAACTGCAATTCACAAAACCACCACTAGATGGCGCGCGTTCGCCGTCGACAAGGTGGATGGGGCGGCGGGAGGGGCAAAACACGGGTCGGGTCAGTCACTCACTCAGTCAGTCAGTCCTCACCTACCCGGCAGTGGGGAGTGAGAGTTCTGACATACACATACATATAGGTTGTTATGATTCATTATTATCATCATTTGCTTTTCCTCTGTCGTAGCCATGACGACGGGGAGGGGGGAGGGCGGGGTTTCGACCGCCAGCCGATGTGTTGCGGAGGGGGAGGGGGAGGGGGAGGAGTCGCTCGTTCCCTGGATAGATCCGTCTCCCCTCCTCTCCACC
>NW_012324586.1:0-1425 GCF_000151885.1 Dipodomys ordii
TCCGCCGCTCACAATAAACACGGATTAGTTAGAAGTGCTTAAAGATGATTATATATGCAAGTCAACTGCGTCTGTAGATATTCCTCATTTTCAGTGCGACAGGTTTGGCTTTTAAATCTGTTGTCATTTATATTGATCTCGGTACGTCGGTTTGTCGGTTATGTATTTATCTTATTTTATCCATTTCACCGTCAATCGGGCTGGACCCTCCCCCTCCGCAACACGTCGGCTGGCGGTCGAAACCCCGCCCTCCCCCCTCCCCGTCGTCATGGCTACGACAGAGGAAAAGCAAATGATGATAATAATGAATCATAACAACCTATATGTATGTGTATGTCAGAACTCTCACTCCCCACTGCCGGGTAGGTGAGGACTGACTGACTGAGTGAGTGACTGACCCGACCCGTGTTTTGCCCCTCCCGCCGCCCCATCCACCTTGTCGACGGCGAACGCGCGCCATCTAGTGGCGGTTTTGTGAATTGCAGTTTTCTCTCATGAAATGCATGGGGGAAAAAAAGAACAAACAAACCACGCACTGACTGACTGAGAAAACCGGCCCAGGCTGGCTGGCCCCGAGAGAGACTGCCTTCTTTTCAGAGAAGGGGTGGGGTGGGGATGATGATGTGCCTCGTTGGAGTATGGGGCCCATGCATAGGCAGGAAGGCAGGCAGGCAGGCTCGGAGTGGGACCGTTGTGTGTTGGAGCGCCAGTACAGTAGCTCAAGCCCCAGGATTGACTGGCAAGTCGAGAGGATAAGGAGGGAGGGAGTGCGGGCGGGCGGGCGGGAGAGAGAATTCAAACGAGAGAGAGAGAGAAAGAGAGAGAGACAGACAGACAGACAGACAGACAGACTGACAGACAGACAGACAGACAGAGACAAAGAGAGACACAGAGAGAGAAATGGAGAAACAGAGAGACAAGAGACAGAGACGTGGTGAATTGGTCCGGCTGGACTACATACATGCTCTGTCGCGTCCGATCTTTGAGTTTCCTCAAAGATGCACGCACGCACACACACAGATACACTGAGATGCCCTCTGCCCCCTCTTCTCTCCTCTCCAATTCCCCCGCCCCCTCCCCCCTCCCCCCGCGTCAGGCACCAGAAATGAGATCCCTCCCCTTCGCCTATTGCGTCAATTACAAACAAAAGGCAGCGTGAGATTCAAGCAAATTTGTTTTATTTTGTTCCGAGGGTAGGGTTGTGGATTTTGGTGCGGGGGGGGGGTCGGAGGTCGTGGTCGTGGTCGAGTAATCGCCTGCGGGGGGGGGGTGAGGATGGAGGGTTACGCCACCTGCATGGATGGCTCGCGTTCCCCTCTGGCTGTCTGGTTGCCGCTGAGTGCTTCAGATATCACCATCCGGTCAGGAAGCAGGGGCTGGAAGATAAAGAGATACTAAAGAGATAATTAGGAGCAGGACTCCATG